>NC_048224.1:75191836-75271162 GCF_002007445.2 Ailuropoda melanoleuca | reverse complement strand
TATTCATTAGGGAAATCGGTCTGTAATTCTCCTTTTTGATGGGGTCTTTGCCTGGTTTGAGGATCAAGGTAATACTGGCCTCATAGAATGAGTTTGGTAGCTTTACTTCTGGTTCTATTTTTTGAAATAGCTTTAGGAGAATAGGTATTATTTCTTCTTTGAACGTTTGGTAGAATTCCCCAGGAAAACCATCCGGGCCTGGAGTTTTGTTTTTTGGAAGGTTGTTTATCACCGACTCAATCTCTTCATAATTAATTGGCCTATTTAAAAAATCAATTTCTTCCTGTTTCAGTCTTGGTAGTTTATAGGTTTCCAGGAAGTCCTCCATCTCTTCCATATTGCTTAATTTATTGGCATAAAGCTGTGGATAAAAGTTTCTAATAATCCTTCCAATTTCATTGGTGTTGGTTGTGACCTCTCTCTTTTCATTCATAATTTTAATAATTTGGGTCCTTTCTCTTTTCTTTTGGATAAGTCTTGCCAGTGGTTTGTCAATTTTATTGATACTCTCAAAGAACCAGCTTCTAGTTCTGTTGATCTGCTCTACTGCACTCCTGGTTTCTAATTCATTGATTTCTGCTCTAATCTTGTTCAACTGCTTCCTCATGCGTGGATTAGGCCTGTCCCTCTGTTGCTGTTTCAGCTTCTTGAGGTGAGAATATAAAAACTGCATTTTAGACTTTTCTATTCTTTTGAGTGACGCTTGGATGGCTATGCATTTTCCCCTTAGGACTGCTTTTGCGGTATACC
Organism: Ailuropoda melanoleuca; assembly: GCF_002007445.2. Classification (NCBI taxonomy): domain Eukaryota; kingdom Metazoa; phylum Chordata; class Mammalia; order Carnivora; family Ursidae; genus Ailuropoda; species Ailuropoda melanoleuca. Next base: position 75,270,412 of record NC_048224.1, on the reverse strand, counting down.
ATAGGTTTTGGACCCTTGTGTTTTCATTCTCGTTGGTACCCGTAAATTGTTTAAATTCATTTTTGATTTCCTGGTTTATCAAATCATTCCTGAACAGAATGGTTCTTAATCTCCAAGTGTTTGAGTTTCTTCCAAATTTTTCCTTATGGCTGAGTTCCAATTTCAAAACGTTGTGGTCTGAGAATATGCAGGGGATAATTTCAGTCTTTTGGTATCGGTTGAGACCTGTTTGGTGACCCAGAACATGGTCTATTCTTGAGAATGTTCCATGGGCATTTGAATAGAATGAGTATTCTTTGGTTCTGGGGTGTAGTGTTCTATATATATCTATGAGATCCAACTCATCGAGTATGGCATTCAAAGCTCTTGTTTCTTTGTTTATTTCTTGCTTAGGTGATCTGTCTATTGCTGATAGTGGAGTGTTGAGGTCCCCTACGTATTTTTATCTATATTTATTGTGGCTAAGTGTTGGTTTGTGTATCTTGATGCTCCCCTGTTGGGGGCATAGATATTTATAATTGTTATATCCACTTGTTGGATACATCCTTTAAGAATAATATAGTGCCATTCTGTGTCTCCAACTATAGTCTTTAGTTTAAAATCCAATCTGTCTGATATGAGAATTGCTACCCCAGCTTTCTTTTGAGGTCCATTGGCGTGAAAGATGGTATTCCATCCCTTCACTTTCAGTCTGAATGTATCTTTAGGTTCAAAATGGGTCTCTTGTAGACAGCAAATGGATGAGTCATGTCTTTTTATCCAATCTGCAACCCTGTGGCGTTTTATGGGAGCATTTAGGCCATTTATATTGAGACTGATTATTGAGAGATATGATTTTAATGATGCCATGTTGTCAGTAAAGTCTTTGTTTCTATCGGTTGTGACTTTCTGTTCTGCATAACTCTTGGGTCCTTTTTACTTTCATAAAACCCCCCTTAATATCTCCTGTAGGGCTGGTTTCATGGTTATGAAATTGGTCAATGACTGGCAATTCTGGAAGGTCTTTATTTCTCCATCAATTCTGAATGACAGCCTTGCTGGATAAAGGATCCTTGGCTGCATGTTTTTCTCTGAAAGTGCTTTAAAATTGCCCCCCCAAGCCTTTCTCTCATTTTAGGTCTGTGTAGACAGGTCTGACGTAATTCTGATAACTTTGTCTTGGTACGTGAGAAATTTCTTTGCCCTGGCCGCTTTCAATATTGTATCCTTGGATCTAATATTTGCGAATTGCACTATGATGTGATGTGTGTAGGTTTGTCGTGGTTGAGCTTGGGAGGGGTCCTCTCTGCCTCTTTGACACAAATGTTTGTTTCCTTTGCTAGATTAGGGAAGTTTTCAGCTACAATTTGTTTAAACATCTCTTCTAGACCTCTGTTCTTCTCCACCCCCTCGGGGATTCCGATGATTCTAACTTTGGAACATTTCATTGAGTCAGTAATCTCCAGTAACCTACATTCTTGAGAATGGATTTTTTTGAGTCCAGATTCTATTTTAGCTTTCTCTTCTACTAACCCATCCTCCAATTCACTGATACATTCTTCTGCCTCATTCACCCTGGCTGTCAGAGCCTCTAGTTTTGACTGCATTTCGCTCATAAAATTTTTAATTTCTGCCAGATTCGCTCTCATTTCCGCCCTTAGAGATTCTGTATTCTAACATTTTCTTTAATACTTTTTTCAAGTCTACACATCATCTTGACCATTGTTACTCTGAATTCCATTTCTGATAATTTGGTTATATCCATAGCCATTAGTTCTGTGGCAGAGGCCAGACTCATTGTCTTTTCTTTGCTGGGGGGGATTTCTCCTCCTCGTCATTTTGATGAGGAGAGGTTGTGGGGTTGTCCAGAGCCCAAATTATTGACCGGTACCCAGGCCGTGCACTCTTCTTTTTATAGGGATCTTAGGGATGTGGGCTTCTTGATTTTTCAGCCTGCCTTCTGGGGGAGGGGCCTGCTGCTCCGATACTCAGGCAACCCTGTTTGCGTAGAGTTCATGTCCCCTGTGAGGGGGGATGGGGATGGGCACACTGTAAGCTGGTATTTCCAGGCTTTTGTTCTCTGGCGGCTTTCCCTGGTGGTTTGCTGTGCCTCTTTTGAGAGTCAGAGCAGCAGCGTCCGAATCTCAGCCTCTGTCTCAGAACAGAGGGATAGAGAACCATTCTCCACTGATGTTCTGGCCACTTTAACTCTGTTACTGTTGGTGCTGCTCAACCCTGCTGCGTCCTGTGATGTGCGCCCCACACCCAGCATCCCAGCCCTCACTTCCAGGGCCGGCACGTCTCTGTCCTTTGTGTTTCTAACACCTCCAGCTGCCAGCCGCCCCCGCGCACTCCTGGAGCTCCCGGTCTTAGTCTGGATCCAGTGAGCACACCGGAGCTCCGTTTCAGTCTGGCGGTGCGCGTTCCCCGGCTCACGGTCTCAGTCTGCTCTTTCGCGGTGCCAGTCCGCAAGTCCGCCCGCTACCCCGTGCAGGTGGCTACCACTTCCCGGCACCCGAACGCGGCAGCTCCCTGCCCCTTCCATTTATCTTCCGATATCTGTGTGTGGTTTCACGGCTTCCTGCTTCGTACCTCAATACTCAGCGCTGGAGATGTTCATTTGTAGAGATCCAGATGTATCTTCCTGTGTCTCATGCCGATGCCATGGATTTTCAGGATGGTCTGGTACCTATCCATCTCGACTCAGGGGACCGGCTGAAAAAGGGGTCCCCTACTCCTCCACCATCTTCGGTAATACCCTCCCTCATCTGTGCTTTTTAAATATTTCCTTGTTCACATTAGATCTTTATTTAAGCAGATGTTTTCAATAAAAACTTTTTTTTCTTTTAACCTTCAGAAATTTGATTCTTAGTCATATTTGATTTTGTCCTTCCCTGTTCAAAATTCTTCTAAAGATGACTAGGATCTAGTTGTTTGTTGGTTTGTTTCTGCAGAATATGTGTATCTCGCAAAGTCAATGCCCCTGCCCTTCCATAATTTTCAAAAGGAGTCATGAACAAATACATGTTTTTTTGTCCCTGGTTTCTCCATCAGGTTTAAACCTGACCAGCATGTCATCCTTGATATGTTTTTGTGCATGTTATGCCATTATTTTACTTTTGTTTTAGGAATATAGTTGGAAATAAAGCAATATCAAGATAAATACCAGTTTTTTTAAAATATGTAAAACTTCAAGTGTTATACTGAAATATATTATTTCCTTTGCAATATTAGAAATTGGTCACTATCATTCATAAAATCCTCAATGTTGCAATGTTAATCCAGGAATTTTTGCTTTTTGTTTGTTTTAAATTATACCCTTCTCTTTGATTATTAAGACCAATTACTGAAATCTACTTGGGTATAGAAAACAATCTCATTTGTTCTACCATCCCCATCCACCCACAAATGTTTTGGGGGGTACTAGGGCAGGTTCTGGATTCCTGGTGGAGTCTGTTCTGGTAAGCGATAGAAGCATTACCAAGTAATTACACACATATAGGTTGCTTACTATAATTTTGATACATGCTCTAGAGGAAAAGCACACTGTGCTATGAAAGGTTATAACAAGGGAACATAACTTAGTCCAGAATATCAGGTAGTCTTAGAGCAAGTCTATGGTACAGGATTTAATGGAATCAGCCAGGTAAGTATACGTAAATGGAAAGCATTTCATGGTCATTAAAAAAGAATTATGGAAAGACTTTTTGAATCCCTCCTATTCTTCAATGACTAGAAATACACCAATTTCATTTGTTGATTTTATAATTAAATGAAATTAAAGGATTACATAAGTAATCCATAAATTGGCTTCTATTTCACATCAATCACTCTAACAACTGGCACACAATGATATTTATATGTGGCAAATAAATTGTCCCTGCCCTATACCACTATGGCCAGATGCTACTGAACTGTAATTTACAACAAAAGTCAATTGTTCTTATGCAGGAATCGACTGGAATATTACATATAGGTATCTCCCATCATCCTCTTCCATCCCTACCACCTGGGGCCATAGGTGCTATGGTTCTACTTCATTGAGTACATGCTTTCCATAAATCTAGTAAAATAAAAGGAAAAGTATATAATATTCTCAAGTTGTTTTAAATATGTAACTTAATATTACAAAATTAAAGTCTATAACATTTTAGACTCTAAAATAATCAGAATTCAATAAAAAATGTGGATATTTCTTACAGCAACGTAAAGGACATAGACAGCCATCAGCTATTAAACAAACTCAGGATTAACACTATAAACTATTCATATTTTAGAACTGTAATATGTCCATAATAAAAATATAAAAATATGTTTGAAATACTGGAAAATACAACAACTATAAAATAATAAAACCGCTCAGTGGTATATTTTCCCTTTAAATTTTCCAATTTAGTTTTTCTTTTCCAATTATTTACATATTTATCTAATGTGCATAAATACCTCAAAAGGTAGAAAAAAATAAAAGCCTATATTGACTTCTAGCTTAGTTTCTGGAAGATCCTGAGTAGTTTATTATACATGTAAACATTATATCTAAATCTATATGAAGGCAATTTTTTTACAATGTAAAAATTCTTCTCTGTCTCAATATAAACTACATGTGTATCCTTAGAAAACAGACTTGTTTCAAATGTCATATGTTTCATGGAGTATATATGTCATATGTTTCCTATATTTCATGGAGTATATAGAACTTGTCTTCATATTATTAATTGTGTATCAGGCATCCATATATCCTGATTTTCCAAACTCATTCCAGTTGCCTAGGTGTAATTCTAAATATGGGCCCCTTCTCAATTGGAATTGTCCTCATTTGCATGAAAAATTATATATTTTAACTTCATTAGAACAAAAGAGAAACTTATTCCCTTTCTAAATTATCTTAGCATGTAATATATGACACAGGTACTACGCTTTATTTTTTTGGGAAATAAAAATATTTTCCAGTCACCCTATCAAAGTAGATGATCCATTAATAAGGAATAGATCTATCTGCCAATGATGGGAAATTCTTTGCATTCAGTTATTCTTTTAACAGTTCAGCTACGCCATCTGTGACTTTTAGATAACCACTCGTGGTCTAATCTGGATTTGTATGGTGCTATCCCTATTCCTATTGCTGTGAAGAAGATGCATTCCTGTATATTTTGAATTTCTTTCCTGGGAGACTAGGAGATGATGTGTTACCACTGAGTATATCTCTTAAGTAAACTCTTTTGTAAATACAGTTTCTCTGACTTCTCATCAATGCTTAATTTTATATTAAATTGTTGGAATATAGTTCTAGCTCAACTAGTCAATGAGTATAAAAGTCAATAATTTTAATGAATGAAAAATAATACTGGTTTGAGGGCTTTAGTAAAAAATCATTCTTCTTAACAAAGCATGTCTTTTTTGTGTTAATATCTTTATTGGCTAAATGAAAATTTCCACATTGAAACATTAAACTATGCAGTTTGAGAGGTTTTAAGATGAAAGAGTATGGTTTCTACCTTTAGACAGTACTATTTTCATGCTAGAAGTTATCTATGATGAAAAAATCTTTAACACCTACATTTAGTAAACATTAGTATTATTTTTTGGACAACTTAATTTTTACCTATTTGTAAGGAAAAAAGTAATTGAAACAAGATGCTCAGCATATTAGGTCCGATTCAAAAAGAGCTATGCCTTTGAACACAGAATCCACTAAAACTAAATTAGAACATTTTTAAAAGGTAAACTGAAGAAACAATGGATGCAGAAAATTCCATTTACATTTCCCTCAACCCATGTCTATTCCTAGTCTATAAATTATCCTTTAAGTTTAGAAATGTACCTGTTCCCTCCCAAGGTACACTTCTCTATTTGGTCTGAATTCTTCTTGATGTCCTTTCTGCATTAATGTCTCTAACCCATATCAAGCATCTTCATTTTTACATCTCCAGAAGGGTTTTTTTCCCTTCTGTCTCCTAACATGTATAGATTTCCCCACCATGAATAAAATTCTATGTAGCCAAATGAACCTCTATCAATTTTTCCTCTTCTGTCTCATCAAATTTTTCCAATGACTAGTCTATATTTAGCTTCTTTTCCAAATACTTTCGCATTCTACAATACTGTATCTGTTCCCACAGAGATAATATATATTTTCTGCAATGTCTCCAAGGTGTCCAAAGGTGACTTACAAAACCAGGAATCTGTTTTTATATTTTCTCTAGAATATTTACCATTTCCATGTATTAAGAATAAATATGCATCCCTCATATTCAATAACTAAGTTGTTTTATGATTTTTATTCAACTTTACTGAAGGATAGTTTACATAAAATACAATGTGACCATTCTGAATGCAACTTCTTTGAGTCAGGATAAATTTATACATCCATGTGGTCACCAGTACAATGTACGTGCCCACCACCCCCACAAATTCCCTTGTGCCTCTTCTCAATCTTCTCTACATCCTTAACTCCAGGCAACCACTTTCCTGCACTGTACACTATAAAAAAATTTGCTCTTTTCCAGTATTTCACAAAAATGAAAACACACAATATGAACTTGTTTGAACCAGGCTGCTCTTGCACAATATTTCTGAAATTCATGGATTTTTCTGAGTATCAGTTTTTTTTTTATTCTTGAGTAGTAATATATATCATGTGGATAATATAAGCATTTGTTTAATTACTTTTTGATGATTGTTTCTAGTTTGTGGTTATTATGAATGTTGCTATAAAATTTTATATAAGTATATGGACATATGTTTGCATCTCTCTTGAATAATAATTATTGTGGAATTGCTGGGTCAAATTTTAATTGAATATTTAACTATAAAAACTACCAAATTGTTTTTCAAACCTGTACCATTTTACATTCTCAATCAGTAACGTATGAGACCCTTAGGATTTTTTACGTACATGATAATTTCACATGCATTTAAAAATAGTTTAACTTCTTCCAATTTGTGTATCTTTCATTTCTTACTTCTTGCCTTACTCTGCTATTTTGATACTTCAGCAAAATGTTGAATTAAAGGGGTTAAACTGAATTAGAAAGCAAAATCTTTCCCTTCTCAATCTCATTTGGTTTTTCACTATCACACATAACATCAGTTGTTGTAGTTACCAATTTTAGGTTAAGTTTGTTCCCTTTGGGACCCATTTTTCTCAGATATTTTATCATGAATGAATGTTGAATTTTAACAAATGGTTTTTCTGCACCAATTAATAATGAGAAAAAATTTTTTATCTATCTGCATATTTCTTGTACTCTCCTCTATGTGTTTCCATCTGGTATCCTTAACTATACTTGAAAAATTTGACAGTTCTTAGAGCACAGATGTGCTGGCAATGAATTTTGTTGTCCGAAAAAGTCTTTCTTTCCCCTGCATTTTTGAAGATTATTTTCATTAGACAAAGAATTTCAGGTTGGAAGTCTTTTCTATCAGCACTTTAATAAGTTCCATTACCTTCTGGTTTGCATAATTTCTGACTAAATGTTGGTAATAATTTTTATTTTGTAAGTAATGTGTTTTTCCTCCAAAAGCTCTTAAAAATTTTAATATAAGGGGTGCCTGGGTGGTTCAGTTGTAAGTGTCTGCCTTTGGCTCAGGTCATGATCCTAGGGTCCTGGGATTGAGCCCTGCTTTGGGCTCCCTGCTCAACAAGGAGTAGGAGTCTGCTTCTCTCTCTCCCTCTTCCCCTCCCCACCATTTGTGCTCTCTCTTGCCTTCTCTATCTCTCTCCCAAATACATAATTTTTTTTTTCATAAAGCAATAGAAGTTTATAAAGTGAAGATACAGAAAAAGCTCTCAAAAGTGAAAGGGGTTCCTACAGGGTTGCCCGATAAATAAAATCTTTAAAAAATTTTAAAAAATAAAAATTTTAATTTAAAATTTAAACTATCATGCATTAAAATGGGCTTTTTTCGTTTTGTGTGTAAATTTCTATTTAAGATTTAACACATACATATTAATTCATGTATGGCCACCACAATCAGAACACAAAATAGTTCCATCATCCAAGAAATCCCTTGTACTATTCCTTTGCAGTGACCTTCTCTCCCTACCCATAACCCCTGGCCACTGCTGATCTGTTTCCCATCACTAGTTTTGTCTTTTTGAGAATGTTCAAAACAACAGCGGGAACATAAAATATACAACCCCTTGATATGAGCTTTTCTCACACACAACATCTTTGGGATTCATCCAAGTAGTAAGGTTTATTGATAATTTGTTCTTTTTTCTGCTCATATTCCATTGCTTGTATGCACCATAGTTTTTTTGTTCTTTCACTCACTAAAGGACATTTGAGTTTTTCAGCTTTGGTTAAATAAAGCTGCTAAGAATATTTGTATACAGGTTTCCGTGTGAAAATAACTTTTCATTTATCTAGGGAAAATATCAAGAAATGGGATTACTAGGTTATTGGGTAAGTGAATGTTTAACTTAATAAGAAACTTCCAAACCATTTTCCTCTGTGGCCACCATTTTATATTCTCAAGGCCATGTATCAGAGTGACTGTTGCTCCAAATTCTTCTCCTCATCACTTGGTATTATCATTATTTTTCATTTTAACCCTTCTCTGTATGTTTGTAGTGCTGAGTCATTGTGGTCTTAATTTGCATTTACCTACTAATGATATTGACCATCTTTTTATGTGCTTATTTTACATCCTAATATTGTTACTGATGAAGTATCTGTTCAAATGACTTCTAAATGAGTTGTTGGTTTGCTTAATGTTGATGCCTGTTCTTCGAAATTTTCTCTTGAATGCTAGTTTTGAACCCTTTAGTTATGATGTTGCATCGTATTTTTTATTTGTGTTGCTCCTGCTTGCAATTAGCTGAATTCCTTGGATCTTAAGATTTATAGTTTTAGAATTATTTGGTTATTATTTCATATATATATATACATATATATACACATATATAGTCATATATATGTGTGTGTGTGTGTGTATATATATTTTTTTCCATCACTACAGTTTTGTCTTTTTGAGAATATCCAAAAAACAATGGGAACATAAAATATACAACCATTGAGATGAACTTTTCTTAAATACAACAATGTCTTTTTTATATAGATACACACACATATACACACACACACACACACACACACACACACAAGGAGGTTAGTGGTAAACCTCCTTCTTCTTGGACTCCAATTTTAAATATATTTAACTGCTTGATTTATCCATTAGCTCCTGTGGTTCTATTTCCCTTTTATATATTTAGTCTTTTTTTTTCTCTGTTTCGGTCTGTAAAGATACTATTCTATATCTTATAGTAAACTGTTATTTTCTTAATCAGTATATAATAAACTGTTAAATCCATTAAATGATTTTTCTTTTTTATATTGTTCATTTCTCTCCACATTGTGTTATTTTCCTTTAATACCTAAACATCTTTATGACATCTGATAATCCTTGTCTTTTAAACTCACAATCTCTGTCATTTTTATCAACTGATTTTCCTCTGGTTTTGCGCTACACTTTACTGCTTCATCTTATATCTAGTAATTTTTTGGGGGTATTGGGAATCGTGATTATTCCATCGTTAAGTGTTTGCATCTTGCTTTGTTCCTTCAAAGTGTGATAGGCTTTGCTCTGACAGTTAAATTATTGGTGGATCGAGCTGATTCTTTTGAGGCTTATTTTTAAGTGTGTTTTTTTGTGTTTTTTTTTTTTTAAGGGTGGATCTATGTTAGAGTATCCTGTTCTCTAAAAATAATTTAACACTACTATTAATGTGTTACCCTTCTGAGTGCGCTACTCACTACCTCCAATAATGTGAGGACCCACCACTCTGCTGGGCAGAGCTAGAACAATGCTCTCTTTTTCCTGTGAAGTAAAGAAAATACCCACTTCAAAGCCCCTAGATCATATTTTGCCAGTCTTATGGAATTTCTTCCTATATGTGTGCCATTTAGTATTCAGTAAAGATTCAAGAGGCCCATTCACAGGTTTCTGGAGCTATTTTACTGTGTAGCTACCTCCTCTATGAAACTGTGCTCCACAACTTCTTGACCTCTGGTTCTTATCTCTCCAGTTCACCAAGATTGCTGTTTTACTTCAGATTCCCCTTTCACAATACTCCAGAATGTGCCTCCAGGCAAAATGTTAACAGAAATCACTGAACCCACTTCAATTATTTCCTCTTTTTCAGGTATTACAGTTCACATTGGCCTACTGTCCAAGATCTAAAAACTGTAGATTTACATACTTTGTTCAATTTTCTAGTGGTTACATTGGGAGGGCAAGTCCACTCACTGTTATTCTATCATGACAAAAAAGAGGAAAACATGTTACATATTTTAGAATTTCCTTCAAAACTTTATGTCACTGCCCCTTTCTCCTATTCCTGTCAACATTGTATGCAGGACTTTATATTCAACTAACAGTACTAGGAAAGTATTAATCCTGACTAAAAACACCTTGTTATTTTAGAGGTTTTAATAGGATCTTCCTTTTTTGAAAGCACAGAGAAAGCAAGACAGGATCTTATGCATTTAGAGTAAAATCCTTAAACATATACCATATACTCTGGAACAAATACTAAAAGATATTCTGATCTTCACTAGATTATAATTTTTATATGAAGGCAATCTGGCTGTCACAATTATTAAAGCACTGATTGCCAATGTTAAGTCAAGTGATACAGTGGATCAATCATACACATCCCTTTTCCATCTTGTTTTGATTCATACAAAAACCTTCTTGAAGATATCCTTTCTGAAGGATCATTTCTTTAAAGTCCCATTATACTATGATCTCTTGACATCCTGACAACTCAAATTACTCAGGTATCTAAAAATCTTCAGTAGCTACTTGAAAATTGTAAAAAGACCCCTTGATAAAATGCCATTTGATTATCTTATTTGTAAAAATTCAAGTGATCTGCTCACTACCAATAAATACCTACAAAGAATAATTTAGAAAGATAATTTCTGAATTACATAAAATACTTTGAATAAAAATGGTTGATTAAAAATTCCTATTTTTTTTATATTTAGCACAATATGTGAAGTATTTTCCCCCTAACATGAAAATGGATCATTTGCAAAAATATGGGATGTTATACAAAACATCACTGGTGTATTTTTATGAAATTTTCCTAAAATGCTAGTGACCATTTTCTTAAAATAACATCAATAACAACTCTAGGAACTAAATGATACACACTGCTGCTTAAGCAGCACAGAATAGAAAATGATACCGAAGTGTCAGTTAACCAAATTTATCAAAAGTAATAATAAAAAATAAGAAGAGAAATGCATTCAGCAGTCAGTATAGTTCAATCTTTTTTAAGTGATTTTTTTTTTAAAGAGAAAGAGGGAGAGAGTACATATGCATGGAGAGGAGGGGTAGAGGGAGAGAGAGAATCTTTTTTTTTTTTAATGATTTTTTTATTATATTATGTTAGTCACCATACAGTACATCCCCGGATTCCGATGTAAAGTTTGATGCTTCTAATTGCGTATAACACCCAGTGCACCCTGCAATACGTGCCCTCCTTACTACCCATCACCAGTCTACCCCAATCCTCCACCCCCATCCCCTCTGAGGCCCTCAGTTTGTTTCTCATAGTCCATAGTCTCTCATGTTTCATTCCCCCTTCTGATTACCCCCCCTTTCTTTATCCCTTTCTTCCCCTACCGATCATCCTAGTTCTTATGCTCCATAGATGAGAGAAATCATATGATAATTGTCTTTCTCTGCTTGACTTATTTCACTTAGCATTAGGGAGAGAGAGAATCTTAAGCAGCTCCATGCCCAGTGAAGGGCCCCATGCAGGGCTCAATCTCAGGACCCTGAGATCATGACCTGAGACAAATACAAGAGTAGGACGCTTAACCGACTGAGCCGCCCAGGCACTCAAGTATAATTCAATCTTAAGCAACACGGCACTGAGTTGTGGTTGGCTCAAAGATTATACCAGTTGATCTTGGTTTTCAGCTAAAAGAAACCTATCTTTTTAAACAAAGTTTTCAAAAAATAACTGGCATCCAACACACCATCTAATGAATAAAACAAAGAAAAATAGTTTCCTACAAACATTTATTAAGGAAAACCTTGTGAGGGCTTAGTATAGAAAGGAACCTCTGATACTGTATGAGACTTTCAAGCTACACCATTATATAGTATAATAATCATAGCCAATTAAATGAAAATAAATAGCCTACTGTTATCAATAGTGTCTAAATTTAATTTTTCTTTTGATGATGCTATTATCTCTTACTCTAGCATGGGGTTGGCAAATTTCAGCCAAATCCAGCCTGCAGCTTGTTTTTGTATAGCCAATAAGCTAAGAACAGACTACATTGTTAAAGGGTTGAGAAAACAAACAACACAAAACACAAAGAGTATATGAGATAGACTGTTGGTCCACCGTCTTACCCTTAAAGAAAAAGTTTGCAAACTTTTGTTCTAGAGTACTTCTGGATTTAAGATACATCCAGAAAACAAAGAAAAATGCTAAATCTTTGAAATGAAAATTTGCAATACATGCAAAATTCATTAGAAATAAAAATATTAAAAATGAAAATCTATAAAAATTGCTTATAATTCCATTTTGTAAGAGATAAAACTTATGAATATTGAGCTTATGGATAATTTCCTGCATTCGATAAATGCTGTTAGATTGTTATCTCACAATCTGATGTTGGAAAATTATAATTATTCATCCAAATAAAAAAAAATTGGAGATTTTTCCTTTTGCATGTTAGAATACTGATTTTCTTTTTATTAATCAGATCTCTGTGAAACACAGAGAAAACATAATAATCCATCTTACCATTCTGAAGATCAATACTACATTGTTTTTTTTTTTATTCCTTAAGAATGAGCTGCAAATATGGTTAACCCTTTCATATATAATTTCTCCCAACGTGGTTTTCTTGTCGTTGTTGTTAGATTCAATTACATCTAGGGTAGGACTTACCTACGTTTGCTTTCCATTTCCTTCAGATTACACCATCAACTTGTGCATTAAAAACTCAGTCAGATTTGTGTAAAAATTCAAACTAATCACATGTCCTCAAAAAATATCTCAAATAGTCTCTAAACATAACCATAGTTGTCACATCTATTGCTACACTTCAAACATCCATTTTAATAGAAATCGTGAGAAAAATTAGATTACTACGGTACCATGTCATCTCCCAGAAGTAGTACAGGTACTGGCAAGAATCACCAAGACTAAAACTGAAAATTCAGGACTGTTAGTGTCAAAAATATATTAACATATATAATCTTTAATAAGCATTTGACTTTTAGAATACAGTTTATAGATTTATCTATGTGAACTTTTGGACACTGCAACAGCACCTTTTTTTTTTTCTTCAGGAATGAAATATATTTGCTGCATCCACCCTGAATATTTTTAAATTTAAATAACATGATTAGAAGCAAAAGACATATATTAAGAGTTAAACTATTATTTTTTTTAACTTAGAAAAATTTGTCAGCTCTGATTTCAAGAATACAAAAAAGTATTATTTATATTGATATTGCTATCAAAAAGAATAAAAACTATAGAAACTTATATTTTTGAAAAACTCTAGAATATAATTGTTTAACAGTTCTATAATAAAAATACTACCCCTGAAGATTCTAGTTAGAATGAAACAAGTAACAACTAAATACATTTATCTTGGGGTAAAGTTCTTATGTGTACTATTGTCTTCATTTCTGCAAAAAGGTGGAGAAATAAGGTCATGTTTAATTCGTTATTTTTAGCTAACTAAAAACTTAGATAATGAGTTGGTTATAGAAGAGATAGTAAATTACAGGATGTAATTGGTAATACTATGGTTTGAATCTTGAGAAAGAAATAATGTATGTGACCTGAAAATTTTCCAACTCCATGACTACAACTAAAAAACTGGGAATCAATCAACTTTATTCACTACTTTTTCCTCATCCTGGACCACAAACAGCCTTTATAACTTCATCAAATGTGTACACAAAACAACAAATACTCGTAATACACTATTTCTTTATTCTTTCTGTTGTTGACAGGAATACTGAAAGGCATATTGGTATAGATCAAGGGTAAGCAATTTTTCTCTACAAGTCAGAAAATATTTTAGGCTTTGTGGGCCATTAGTTTCTGACTGAATCAATCAATTCTGCCATTGCAACAAAAAAGCAGTTTAGATATGCATAAAAGAATGGCGTACCTGGGTTCCAATAAGATTTTATTTACAAAAACAGATGGCTGGTATATTTGGTTGTCAAGCCATAGTTTGTTGAACCCTGCTAATGCTTTGAAAATCAATACCCAGTTTAAGGAATAAAAATTATAGACTTGAAGCATTTGTGTAACCCTCCTTGATCCTGTTTCTCTAGGATAAAAAACTATTGCAAATTAACCATCTTGAATCAAATTTTAAAAATTTTACCATATACTAATGAATTTCTAAATAAGATATAGTACTATCATTATCCATGTGTTAAGCTCTTTTGGTCAATATTATTTTCATGAAATTGCATTTCACTATGGCATACTACTGCATTATACAACAATACCATTCATTTGTCACCTCTTGTGTTAGGGAACAGTTCGTTTGCTTCCAGTTTGTCCCTGGTCAAAACATTATTGCTAAAAACATTTTATATCTACATCCGCTTGTGTACATAAGCAAAAATTACTTGAGGATATATATATACACAGATAAAATTGCTAAGTCAATGTAACTTACATTTCAAATTTATAAGATAGTGTAAAATTATATTTCAAAGTGTTTGCATTAATTTACACTCCTATACCCTTAACACATGGGTTTTAAAAATACATTTTGTTCCAATGGGATGGGTTCTAAATATAAAATTTTTTTTTTAAAGATTTTATTTATTTATTTGACAGAGATAGAGACAGCCAGCGAGAGAGGGAACACAAGCAGGGGGAGTGGGAGAGGAAGAAGCAGGCTCATAGCGGAGGAGCCTGATGTGGGGCTCGATCCCATAACGCCAGGATCACGCCCTGAGCCGAAGGCAGACGCCTAACCGCTGTGCCACCCAGGCGCCCCTAAATATAAAATTTTAACCAACTGGATACAAATACAGATTTTGTACCATTTACCTGATTAAAAATAAGGTTAAACTTCAATTTTTTTTACAATGTTTATTGGCCATCTGCATTTTCCTCATCTGCAAGTTATCTACTCATCTATGGAATTATTATTTTCTTATTGATTGGTAGATTTTTGTGTAGGTAGATATAAATCTACCTTTTTGATTACTGGTGTTAGAAGTACATCTTCCCAGTCTGTGGGTAGTTTTCACTTTTCTTAAAATTGTGGCAAAATACATATAACATTAAAATTTCCATCTTAGCCACTTTTGAGCGTTAGCTATATCCACAATGTTTGCAAACAATCTCCAGAATTTTTCATCTTGCAATACTGGAACTCTATTACCATTAAACATCCTCCTGTTTCTCCCTCTTCCCTTGCAAGTGACCACTCTACTTTGTTTCCTTAAATTTCACTATTCCAGATATTTCTTATAAAGGGAATCATACAGTCTTTTTGTGACTTGCTAAGTTCACCTAGCATAATGTCCCTGAGGGTACATCCATATTGTAGCAAGTCAGAATTTTCCTCCTTTTGAAGACTGAATAATATTCCACTGTATGTATATATCACATTTTGTGTATCCATTCATATAGATGAATGGATACACATTCAGGTGTATCCTGAAGGGGTGCTTCTACCCTTTGGCTATTTTGAATAATGCCACTATGAACATGAGTGTACAAATATACCTTTGAGATTTGCTTCCAATTCTTTTAATATAATCAGACGCAGAACTGCTGATTGATTTGATAATTCTACTTTCAATTTTTTGAGGAACCACCATGCTGTTTTCCATACTGGCTACACAATTTTACATTCCCACCGACAGTGTTAAAGGTTTACAATTTCTGACCTCATTGCCAACATGTTATTTTATGGGTTTTTGACAGTAGCCATCTTAAGGGGTGTGAGGTGATACCTCATGGCTTTAATATGCCCATTTTAAAATTATTTATGTTTTTCTTATTGAAATGTAGGAGTTCTTCATACATTCTTGATATTAACCCTTCAATAGACATGGTTTGCAAATATTTTCTCCCTAATGTTAGGGTGCCTTTTTACACTGTTGATTGTGTCCTTTGATGCACAGAAGATTTTAATTTTTATGAAGCCCAGTTTATCTATTTTTATTTTTGTTCCCTGTGCTTTTGGTATCATATTCAAGAAGTCATTGCCAAATCCAATGACATGGGATTTTACCTCTATGTTTTCTTCTAAAGGTTTTATAGTTTTA
This sequence comes from Ailuropoda melanoleuca, assembly GCF_002007445.2. Classification (NCBI taxonomy): domain Eukaryota; kingdom Metazoa; phylum Chordata; class Mammalia; order Carnivora; family Ursidae; genus Ailuropoda; species Ailuropoda melanoleuca. The sequence goes on along the minus strand of NC_048224.1, from coordinate 75,254,140 downwards.
GGTCTTATATTTAGATCTTTGATCTATTTTGAGTTAATTTTGTACAAGGTATAAGGCTAAGGGTTCAACTTCACTTATTCGCATATGGACACCACATTTTCACATGATTTGTTGACAATACTGTCCTTTCCCCATTGAATGGTCTTAGAATCCATGTTGAAAATTATTTGATCATGTATGCAAGAGATCATTTCTGAGCCAGAGATTCTATCTCATTGGTCTATATGTCTGTGTTTATGCCATTTACCATACTGTTTGATTACTGTAGCTTTGTAATAAGGTTTGAAATCAGAAAGTAGGATATATGTTCTGTCTTTCCAATTATTTATTTCTTCTCTCACTAGTGTTTTATAGTTTCCAGTGTATAAATATTTTTTAGCTAGTTTTATGCCTAAGTATTTTATTCTTTGTGATGCTATTGTAAATTGTATTGTTTTCTTAATTTCCTTCTCATATTTTTCAGTGTTCATTTATAGAAATACCACTGATTTTTGGAGTGTTGATTTTGTATCCTAAAACACTGCTGAATTCACTAACAGGTATTTTGTAGAATATTTAGAGTTTTCTATTCATAAGATCATGTCATATACACACAAAGATAATTTTACTTTTTCCTTTACAATTTTGATGTGTTTTTTTTTTTAAACATAATTACTCTTACTAGGACTTCCAGTGCTATGTGGAATAGAACTAGTAAAAGTGGGTATCCTTATCTTGTTCCTGATCTTAAGCTTTCAGGTTTTTGCCATTAAGTATGTTAGCTGTGAGTTGTTCATATATGGTCTTTATTATAGAGTTAGTTTCCTTCTGTTCCTAATTTGTTGTTTTTATCACGAAAGTGTGCTGAATTTGTCAAATGCTTTTTCGGCATCAATTGAGATATTATAAGTTTTTTTTTTCCCTTTATTCTGTTAATGTGGTGTCTTACACTTACCAATTTTCCTATGTGAACAATCCTTGTGTTCTGGGAGTATATCCCTCTTGGTCATATGTATAATCCTTCTTAATATGCTGCTGAATTCGATCTGCTAATATTTTGATGAGGATTTCTGCATCAGTTTTCATAAAGGATTTGGGTCTGTATTTTCTTTTAATGTCTTTGGTTTTGGTACCAGGAAATGCTGGCTTCATGTAAGTTTGAATGTATTCACATCAATTTTTTTGAAAACTCTGAGAAGAACTGATTGTATTCTTTAAACATCTGGAATAATGTACCACTGAAGCCATCTGGTCCTATGCTTTTCTTTGTTGGGAGATTTTTGATTACTGATTCAATCTCCTTACTCATTTTCGGTCTGTTCTGATTTTCTATTTCTCCATGATTCAGTATGTGTAAACTGTGTGTTTCTAAGAATTTATCCACTTCATCTAGGTTGTCCAATTTGTTGGCATACAGTTGTTCATAGTATTCTCATATAATCCTTCTTATGTTAATAATGTCGGATGTAATATCCCCTTTTTCATCTCCGATTTTAGTTAAACCTTCTTTCTTTTTATCTTTGTTAATCTAAGTGTTTGTCAATTTTGTTGATCTTTACAAAGAACCAAATCTTGGTTTTGTTGATCTTCTCTATTATTTTTCCATTTTCTATTTTATCTCTGCTCTAATATTTATTATTTCCTTTTTTCTGTCAGCATGGGGTTTAGTTTGTTCTACTTTTACTAGTTCTTTAAGGTGAAAAGTTAGGTAATGCTTTGATATATCTTTCTCTTTTCAATGTAAAAACTTTTACAACTAAAATTTCCCTATGAGCTCTGTTTTGCACACATTGTACTTTTGGTATGCTGTGTTTCACTTTTCATTTGTCTCAAGATCTTTTCTAATTTCCTTTTCTAATTTCTTATTTGCTGTCATGGTTATTTAGGGTGTGTTGTTTAATATCCAACATTTTGCGGATTTGCCAATTTTCTTGCTGCTATTGATTTCTAGTTTTATTCCACTGTGAACAGAAAAGATACTTTGTAGGACTTCAATCACTTTAAATGTATTAAGACTTATTCCGTGGTTTAACCAACAGTCTATCCTGAAAAATGCTGCATGTGCCCTTGAGAAAAAGATGTATTCTGTTGCTGTGGGTAGAATTCTGCACATGTCTGTAAGGTGTAACTGGTCTATAAGTATTGTTTAAGTCATCTGTTTCCTTAACGACCCTCTGTCTGGCTATTCTATCCATTATTGAAAATGAGGTACTGAAATATCCTGCTAGTATTATAGATCCTCCTTATTTCTCCCTTCAATTCTTCAATTTCCATTTGATATATTTAGGAACTCTTGCTTGATACATAAAAATCTTGTAACTGTTGTATGTTCTTAGCAAATCGATCCTTTTATCCTTACGCATTATCTTTCTTTGTCTCATAACAGTTTTTTAGTTAAAAGTCTATTTTGTCTTATATTAGAGTATATACACCTCTGCTCTGTTTTGGTTACTACTTGCATAGAATATCTTTTTTCCACCCTTTCATTTTCTATCTGTGTTTGCTTAGATTTAAAGAGAATCTCTTGTAGACAGAACTTAATTGAATTCTGTTTTCCTTTGTAATTCATTCAGCCAATCCACATCTTTTGATTGGAGCATTTAATACACTTATCATTTTAAGTAATTTCTAATAAGGAAGAACTTCCTATTGCCATTTTGTGAACTGTGCTCTGTATGTTTTAAAGCATTCTGGTCCCTTATTTGTTCCCTTACTGACATTCTTTGCATTTAATTTTTTAATGATGTGCTTTGATCCCCTTTTAAATTTCTTCTGCATGAATTCTATAGATATTTTCTTTGTAGCCATGGGGATTACATAAAAATATCTTAAAGTTAAACTGTTTTAAACTCAACAACTTAAACTGCTTCAAAAACTACTTTACATCACTGCAATGCCCCCCATGATTTATGTTGTCACAAATAACATCTTTATATATTGTGTACATTAGCAAAGATTTATAGTTATTTGTATGATTTTGTCCTTCAAATCCTATAAAAGAATTGAAAGTGGAGTTATGAACCAAAATTAGAATAATACAGGTTTTTTTATTTGTCCATATATTTACCTTTATGGGAGAACTTTACCATTTCTTGTGTCTTCAAGTTATTGCCCTTTTGCTTCAGGTGGAAGGACTGTCTTTACCATTTCTTCTAGATTAGGTCTAGCGACAATGAATTCTCTTAGTTTTTGTTTATTTGGGCAATTCTTTCTCCTCTAGTTTTGAAGACATTTGTGCTGGACATAGTATTCTTGATTCATGGTATTTTTAAAAAATATATTATCCCACTGCTTTTTGGTATACAAGGTTATTGCTGAAAAATTTGCTGACAGTCTTAGAGAAGCTTCTTTGTATGTGACAAGTGACTTCTCTCTCATCGCTTTCAAGAATTTTCTCTTTGTCTTTAACTTTCCTCGCTTGGATTATAATGTATCTTGGTGTGTGTGTGTGTGTGTGTGTGTGTGTTTGGATTCATAAAATTGTATTACGTTTTCAGCCATTATTTCTTCAAATACATTCTCTGCCCCTTTGTGTTATCTCTTTCTGGGACTGCCGTAATGCCTATATTGGTCTGTCTGATGATATACCGTAAATCCCATAGGTTCTGTTCACTTGTCTCATTCTTTTTTGTTTTTGCTTCTCCAACTTAGTAATTTCAAAAGATCTATCTTCAAGTTCACTAACTCTTTCATTTATCTCATCAAGTCTGTTCTTGAACCACTGTAGTGAATTTTTCAATTGAGCTATTGCATTAAGCCTCCAAATTTGTTTGGCTCTTTTTAAATATCTCTTTGCTGATATTCTCCTTTTGTTAATAAAATATTTTCATGATTTTGTTGTCAGTCTGTGTTTTCTTTTAGTTCATTAAACATATTTAAACAGGCTAAAAAAATCCTTTGTCATATAAATCAGAGGACTGAATTTCTTTAGGATCAGTTTTTGGAAACTTACTCCTTCATTTGAAAGGGTCATGTTTCCCTGTTCTTTGAGTAGCTTATGAACTTTTGTTGAAATCTGGGCATTTGAAAAAGTCACGTCCTCCAATCTTTATGAACTGCTTTTGTGTAAGGGAAGACCTTCACTGGCTGGCTGGCTTAAAGGCTCAGGATCCTCTCAAAACTTTCCCCATAATCTCATGCCCCTAACTCCCCACAGGACTGTATAACTCCTGCATCAATAACATGCCATGTTACCTACCACTGCTTTTAGTAGCCTTTAAACTATTATTGAAATGTTGTCACCATTTCCATCATTGCTTTGAGACAGACAAGACGAAATTAGTCTTCTGCACAGACACCAGACAATCTAGAATTCTGCAAGGAATCTGCACTCTTTCCCTGTCATTCCAAGGGAAGAAATGGGAATTCGGTGATTTCCTCTTGATCATGCATGTCATGCTGCACTGGGGAGTAGGTGGCACAAAGACAAACAAAATACTATGGGATTTCTAACTTTAAAGTATTTGCTTGGTAGCAGCAGTTTCTTAACTGGTTCCTACAGTTTTAATAAAGCTCTTTTGGTCTGTATATTGTTGTTTATTCAGTGTTTCTATGGAGGAACAAAGGTCTGAAGCTTTCTGGTTCAGCATCTTGCTGATGTCACTTTATCTTTTCACTTTTTAATGGTGTCTTTTGATAAACCAAAGTAATTTTTAAATGGTCAAGTTTATCAGCCTTTGAATTTTATGCTTATTTTTTTGGTCTAAAGAAATTTTTTTACTTTGGCAATACAGATACTGTCCTGTATTTTCTTCTATAGGATTTGAAGTTTTGATTTTTCAACCACCACAGTATGGCTTTTTGTGTATTTAGTGAGGAAGGGATTCAATTAGTTTATTTACCAAAAAGATTTCCAATTGATCTAGCTGTATTTATTGCATTGTTCAACTGTCTCCTTTTGGAATGACAGCTCTGTCACAGCCCTGTTCCTCTGAGTTGGGATCTGTTTCTGGACATTTATTCTGACACAGTGATCTGTTTAGTCCTGGCCCATTATACTCTTTTAAAATTACAACAGCTTGCTCATCTTCAAAGTTATTTTGCTTATTTTCAATACTTCTTTCAACTATAGAAATTTAAGAGAAAAACTCACCAAATTCCATGAAAATAATTTGAGATTTTTGAAAACAAGTTTTTATTTAAAGTGATGGATTATCATGGACACAAATACTTCTTTGTGAGATCATTTTCCTACCATGAACATGATATAGTTCACCATTGTTTATGTCTTTAATGTCATTAAAAACTTTTTAAAACTTTCTTCTTAGAGAAACTAAAATACTTCTGTAAAATACAACACAGATAAGTAAAATGCATAAAAACATTAATGAATTATTTTAGAATGAACACCCTTAAAACCACTACATAGCCAAAGAAACAGACTTTTGCCAAATATCCCCAAAAAAGTCTCCTTGTGTCTTGTGCTGTTCTCCTTACTTTTAACAAACCATTATCTAGTTTTCATGATAATCATTTTTTAAAAGATTTTATTTATTTATTTTGACAGAGAGAGAGAGAGAGAGAGAGCGACCACAAGCAGGGGGTGGGGCAGAGGCAGAGAGAGAAGTGGGCTCCCTGCTGAGCAAGGAGCCTGATGCAGCACTTGATTCCAGGACCCAAGATCATGACCTGAGGCGAAGGCAGACCCTTAACCAACTGAGCCACCCAGGCATTTCTCGCCTTTTTTTTTTTTTTTAAAGCTTATCACGCAAATGATAGAGTTATATGTATAAACAATTCAATTTTACTGATCTTTTGACATCTTTTAAAGCTCTTTTAAGCTACAGATCCCCTCATCTCTTCTTTTCTTATATAAATTATTTTGAGGAAACCAAGATATTTGTAGTGCAGTTTCCACCAGTGTTAATTTTGATGACAAAATTCTCATGGCACAGTTTAACATGTAGGATATATAGAATCAATCAGATTCATCTTTAATTAATTAATTAGTTAGTTAGGTTGGCGAGTTAGTCTTGATGGGTTTCAAAGAAGACTCCCCTCATTAATGATTTGATAACATAAGTGATATAACTTGCAAAGGAATAACAGGATAAATTTTTCCCTTTACTGATCAGTTTTTAAAATAATGAGTTGGTTCCCTATATTCTAAATTCAACCAAGTCATTTTAAAAATCATTCTTATGACTTAGAGATTTAAATACATCCATGTATTTTGATGCGTTGCAGTTATTAATTTACTGATGCTCAAAATGCCCCATCTTCGACCAATAAATGTGTCTTCGAGTTAGCTCCTGAGTCTTTTTGACAGTGTTTGATATCTTCCTTGGCTTTGGTATCACCAAATGTTGCAGGCAAATCATGAGCACTTACTGTTCTAGCCTTGGAATCATCCATTTCTCCCAGAAAATGGCTTCTTTCATTGACAAATGATATTTCAAGACTGCAATCTGGACTCCAGATACACTCACTGCTACTAACTTGATGAAACAGTACACAGGACTAGAGTACATATGTGAGTGTGTGTGTGTGTTGTGTGTGTGTGTGTTTACATAAAAATTAAGCTTTTATAATGTCCTATTCAAATTCAAACGAAATGATTTTGCTTAAACTATATTTTATATCTGGATTTCCTTTATTTAATGAGAATCTTGCTTTTCAAGATAAAATAATTAGAATATCAATAATTACTAATTGTTTTATACATTATGCAACAGTGTTATAAAAATATCAATAATGCCACTACAAATATAATTATTGTCCTCCTACTTTTTTCAGTTTTCAGAGCATATAGCCATTGTGCACCTCATATGAAACTAACTAAATGGTTAGTTCTCCAAAATATATGTATATTTGATGGTTATCCTGAGTCCTTATGTTTCCACTCTACAGTCACTTTGGTTGCCTGACACTTATTCTACAGTAGATTCCTCAGGAGAGCTTCATAGGAATAATATTCCCTCAATTCTTGCATTGTAATAGTTTATCTGCAGTCTCTATATGTGAGCCAGTTTGGCAGTCATTTTCATTCCTTGACTACCTTAAATATCCTACTTCGTTTTCTTCTTGTGGAAAATATGTCTGTCAAAGAAGTATGATGACAATTTGATTCTCTTTCCCCTATAAGTTAATTTGCATTTAATCTAGATGCTGTAAATGGCTTTTCTTTTCCTTTTAAGTTCATTAATTTTACTAGAATATGTCTCAATGTTGGTTGCCTGAGTAATTTTTTCACACAGTCAGTGTGCTTTCTAAATACGTATTTTAAAAATCTCTCTCTCTCTCTTTTTTGTCCCCCCGCCAAATTCCAGGAGTTTCCTTGAATTACTGATCCTATTATTTTAGAGTTCTTTTCTTTGGTGTTCTTCTTTGGAAACTCATACATATGTTCAGTATTCTAAAGCTGTCCTTTTCACTTTCATCTTTTCTAGTATGTTTAGTCATTTTTTAAAATTTATAGTTTCTTTTTTTCTACCTTATCTCTTATAGCCTTACCTGTTGAGTTTATACACCTCTTTATTTCTTCTTAGTTTTCATTTCTAAAGTTATTTTCTCTTTATTTTCAATTCTTTCCTAAATTCTATATTACCACATTTGTGAGATTCTCTACATTCTGATATAAATTGTTCTTTCATATCCTATATCTTTTCTAATGCCCTTTTAGCTCATTTAAATACTTTTCATCTTTTTTTTCTGGCTGCTCAATGGTCTGAAGAGGTATATTCTACTTACTTATTCTCATTTTTCTTATTGTAATATGTAGGATTATGACACCTTTTTGTTGGTTATTATTTTATGTGAAATTAATTACCCAAACTTATAGGATAGGTCTTTTCCCTCTTTCTTCAGGTTCTAGTGATCCCTCTTCTGCAGCAAACCAAAAAAATGTAACCGTTGGACTAAGTGTTATTCTGTCATCTTGAGCTGGCGTATTTTGATACTTGCATGCAAACTGACTCTAATTTTTATGCATTAGTTTGAAAATTTAAAAGCTAGAATTTTCTTAGTGAAAGTTCACTAAACTCCTAATAACCACTGTCTCCAAAAACCCTTAATTATTGCCAAAAGAAAGCACATATAAACCAAAAGGTACATAAAAATAAGTACTGTCAATGAGTGACCGTAAAAATGTATGAACTATACTGAGTACTCTAGAATCATACAATAGTAATTTAACACAGGTTGACTAATAAAAGTGATAGACAAATTAAGAAAATGAAAGAACATTATTTTAGCTTGTATTTTAAAGGACATAGACAATACAGTATCAATGATTAATTATTTTATAAAAAAACTACATGAATACAAGTGTAAATTAAGAACAAATGAATATAAAACAAAGATGCAATTCGAATACACTTTATGATCACTTGAAATTAAGAATAATTGCCTTCTTTTTTCATAGGACATAAAATATCTTCAGTTATCTAAATCCAGCTTTGTTCCTACCATTTAGATATATATGATGAAGTCAAAAGCAATGGGGTTTATTCATCATAAGCACTATTTTTAAATATTCAATGGCTACCATAAAGATATTTTTATCATGTACATATCCTGAGTCCTTTATAATAGTTTGACAGCTTTTCTTCTCAGAGGAGAGGAATAGTGTTTCAAATAAGAGAAAGGAGGGAAATGGAGGATAGGGAAGAAGAAAGAATGATCAAGAATACATGTTCAAGAATGAGAACAGGAAAGGACATGTTTTTCCAGAGGCTGAGGTGGAGAGCAAGAATAGACCTTGGATGAGCATAGCAGCCAGTTCACAGGTATGGATGACTGATCAATACTGGGAATTCTTACCACAGAACACAACATTTTACCTGTCTTAAAACCTTATTTTCAAAACTTACCTCTACCAATATTAGTAACAAAAATAATGTTCTAGTCAAGCATAAGGAAAAAATATTGAATATTATGTACCAAATTAAGCTAGGACATACAATATAAACAATAAGATACTTCCTATTTATAAGTGATGAATAATTTTATCAAAATTATATAAATAAAATGGCACAGGATCACAGAAGAGAAGACATTAATTAGACTTAAGGAATCTGAAACAGGATTCAAAGGATGAGAATAATTTGAGGGAGAGAAAAAAGGTAAAAGATCCAATGCAGAAGAAGAGTTGTACAAAAACAAGGAAATGTAATAACGTGTAACTTGTTTTCATGTTTAATTAATGTCTTCTATACAAGAGGACAAACTCTAGTTGAGTCTGAAAAGGAAAGTTTTAACTAAATTGTGAGGGATACAGAATGTCGTTCTATTATACAGCAGATGTTTCTAGATTTTTGGATTGTACTGATTGGCAGAAATTTGAAGGACATATTGTAAGTGTTGTCAACCTTCTATTTAAAAAATGCACCTCAAAATCTAAAATTCTGCCATTTACTATCATCATTTTATTAAGTACAATACTTTTAACAAAAAAAGGTATATGAACACCACATCCACATAGTTTTAAAAATGGGATATAATAATCTTTCGATGCAGAAAAGTTACAACATAAAATTGTATTCTGCCAGATGAACACAAAGAACTTTCAACATATAACATATTCCAATGTTTTCTTTTTAGCAAAGTCGTTTTTTTAAAAATTGAAGAGGTGTATTCTTAAAACTCTTTCAACTCAATTCAGAATATTTTAGTTAAACTTACGGAAGTCCAAGAAAAACAGCTCTCAATTACCTACCCAGCCTTTTCTCCTACCGTCTCACTGCAGTGTTGGGAAGAAATAAAAAAGAGTCCAGATGCCTGGTCATAGAAAATTCTGGAAAGGGGCTATCTATGTGGGTGTCTTGCCTGACCAACACAGAGCAGTTAAAAGTTATCTGACAGTAATTCCTTAGAGCTTCAAATTGTCACAAACTGTCACTAAGGAACCAGGAACGTGGGTCTTACAACTTAAAATAATCCCTTCTTTGCTTTGGCTGCGGGAAAACTTAGTGCTGATTTGTGTCCCAGTTTTAATAACACTACAAGGACCCATTACTAATATTTCTAAATTTATTCTCTGTTTATTTTAACATGTCTTGGACCACTATTTATATATTTCTTATATAAATTTGTCAAATCTTTTTAGGAAAATATATATATAAATACAGAAAAAATAAAAGACTTTTAGTGAATGAGGAAACATTTAAGATTTATTTTTTCAATAATTTTATTAATTTTTTTCTTATGGTAAAGTAACACGTTACAGGGTCATTGCACTAAATATTCTCTCAGTCTAGGACGCTTTTCTAGTAAGCTCTATGACTCACCTCCTTTCAGTCTTTGCTTAAATGTAATTTTTACCATTGGTCTATTCAAAACTATAGAGCATGTTAGAAGATGGTAAATGCTATGTTAAAAGATAAGTTCAACACAGTGGTTTGGGATTCTAAAAATGGCAGAGTCGGGTTGCAGTTTTAAAGAGGGTGATTTATTAAATAGGTTGGGGTTTTTTTGGTTTGTTTGTTTTATAAAGTATAGTTGACACACAGTTTTACATTAGTTTCAGGTGTACAACATAGTGATTTGACAGCTTNTTAAATAGGTTGGGGTTTTTTTGGTTTGTTTGTTTTATAAAGTATAGTTGACACACAGTTTTACATTAGTTTAAGGTGTACAACATAGTGATTTGACAGCTTTTTATATGTTATGTTATGCTATGCTCGCCACAAATGTAGCTTCCAACTGTCACTGTACAACGCTATTATAATACTATTCACTATATTCCCTATGCTGTAACCTTTCATCCCCGTGACTTATTCATTACATAACTAGAAGCCTGCCTGCCACTCGCCTTCCCCCATCTTGTGGATCCCCCATCCCGTTCTCCTCTGGCCGCCAACAGTTTGTTCTCTGTATTTATGGGTCTGTTTCTGCTTTTGTTTTTTCATTTGTTTCCTTTTTTAGATTCCACATCTTTGTTAAATACTAAATATTCCAAGTACCTAAGAAAATGCTTGGGCTAGAACAAGAACTCTGTGTTTTTTTTTAAAAAATGAAAAGCTCACTGGTGTGTCACTGTTCTAACAACTTTATACGCATTATATAATTTAATCTTCACAAGAACCCTAGGAGAGAGGTGCTATCACTGACTATATTTTATAGAAGGAACGTAAGTTACAAAATGGCTAAATAATTCACAAAGGTCGGACAGCTAGGAAAGTAGTAGAACAAGGATTTAAACCCAGTCAGGTCATTACCTATTACTGTCTCACCTGACAGAAACAGATTGTGTAAAAGCAGTTGAGACAATGATAGAACAATCACAGGAAAACGACAGTAAATAGAAAGTGAAAAGCAAAAAAATATATATAAGACTTCTAAATTCAAGGAATAGTACCTAATGCCATTATTTACTCACAGGATCATCTAGATACAGATTACCCCTTTCTGAAGCTCTTGAAAATTTATAAAACAAGCTTTTTAAAGAAATAAGGATTCAGATAACCATATTTTTAAAAGCTGCTCTGTGCATTAATTAAATCTTCATCATAATTAATTTATCTGCTTTCCCTTTTCATTCCATTTAAGCTGCTGTTGAGTAAAAGACAATAGCTTCATCAATTCCAGGTTAAGTATTTCTTTACGTTTTCTCAGTTATGAATTTTCATATTACAAATGCTATGTGAATAAGAAATCACTTACAGAAGCATGGCTCTTAGAGTTAGAAGGAAATTTTAGAGCGTACTGCTTAGTAAACAAACTAGCCTCATGAAGGATATACTGCAGCCCTGATAGACTAGGATTTTCAGACCCAGAATGTCCTAACCCAACACTTTTTCCAAGTTCTCCATTCTGTTATTAGCACTGACTGTGAAAACATGTTATTTTTCAAAATGAATAAGAAGAAAGCATGTATGAATATCTTATTAGAATTTGTGGAAGCAATGTCTTCATATTCTTTTGGCAATAAATATTCCTCCAAAAGTACAAATTATATCATGAGTAATAGATACATTACAGGACACTAAAATAATTAGAATAGAGAGAGAAATCATACCTTCTATCAATAGCTCTTGTCCATGACTGCCAAGAAGTGTACGAGATAGGAATGGGGCAAAGTCTACAAAAATTTCGCGAAGAAGAGGAGCAACTTTTTCTAAAGCTCTTTCAAGTTTTGCAGTGATGCTGTTGGAATTAAGACATAAAGACTAGTAAATATAATTCAGTACAAAAAGTCAAATAAATTTTACTTCTAAATTAAAATCTTGAAAAATCATAAAAGTACAATTCTAACTCATGGAATAGTAACAGCTTCAGTAGAAGGGACACCCTGTAGAGTTTCACATCAGTCATAAGGCTACTCTAAAGACAGTGGTTAAAGTAGAATGACTGGGGTGCCTGAGTGGTTCAGTTGGTTAAATCCAGGGCTCTAGATCCCAGCTCAGTTTATGATCTCAGGGTCATGAGATCAAGCCCTGCCTGTGCTCACTGGGGAGTCTGCTTGAGATTCCCTCTCTCTTCCCTCTGTCCCTCCTCACCATGCTCTCTCTCTCTGAAATAAGTAAAAAAATCTTAAAAAAAAGGAAGAGTGACTGTTCTGTGAAAGGCAACTGGGATTCTATAACCTGCAAGGGCCACAGACTCGGCTTCTAGCTCTGTCTTCCGTGACTATCCTATCCATGAAAGAAAATTGTTTTGAACACCTACTACATGGATCATTGTGTCAGTTACAAAGAATTAACCTTTGTTCTCTAGAGTTGCCTAAAAATCCCCTGAAAAGCTGGACAAATAAGGCAATAACTAGAATTCACTGTGATACAATTAAATTGCTGTGCTCAGGTAGGCATTTTCCACTTCATAAGCCCACTTACTATTCTTTACCAAATCCTGCATTATTACTTATATTAGTTCACTGTTCAATGTTAAGTTATATGGCCTCGTATAAGCACTATTTGACATTCTTGAAAATACTTCAAGTAGTATATATAAAAAAATATAGGGGTAAAAAGCTTGGGGCATTAGACTTCCATAGCCTACAAAATTAAAACGAGTGCCTACTGATGAGGATTAAATGCACTAGGTACTTGGAGTGCAGAGAAAGTTCCCTAGCACACAGTGAGAAGTCAATAATCGTAGCTCTTGTAACAACTACTTTGAATAAAACAAAACTATATATACTCTTACCAAATGTAGCTCTGATTAAAAAAACCAAAATCAATATAATAATGTTAGAGGAACACATACTGTTCTACACAGAAGACATGTACAGCAAAAAATTAAACAATGCTTTAAAATAATAAAAGTTCTGCCACAAAGCTAAGTAACATTTTGCTATCTGTGAGGAAAACAAAAATGACAAAAAGGTAATCATAGAATAATTTTCAACATATTACTAATATTTAAAACTAAAGTACTGCATTGTGAAGTGACTAAGTAGGGGTGAGGGAATAATCTAGCATTCCTTCTTTCCTAACTTGGAAACAGTGTGATCTGAATCATTTGTGCCCTCAAAGCCTCACCATTAGCACTACTACCTGAATTTGTCTCCTCTTATCTGGGTCAGAAAGAACTCAGAGAGGAAACTGGTGTGAGCACTTCCACGTGGTGTGAGCACTTCCATGTGGTGTGAGCACTTCCACGAACACTTCAAGAGACTATCTAGAGGAACAACTTTGGGCAAGAAAAAGGGAGCTGGGTGGTGCTTTGAAGACATGCTGAAGATACAGAGAATTCTCAATATTCTCCCTAACTCTGTTACTCCCGAACTAAGCACCTTTATTTTTTTATGATTATGTTCAATTAGCCAACATATGGAACATCATTATTTTTGATGTAGTAGTGATAAGCACCTTCTTTAACCAATGGTTCTCAAACTTTACTGTAGATCGGAATCATCTGTAATGCTTTTTAAATACAGACTCCTAGAACCCCAACCCCATAACTTCTGATTCAGCAGGTCTGGGTGTACTGTGAGAATATGCACTTCTAACAAATTCTCAGGTGCTTTGCTACTGTTGATCCAGGAAACACAATTTGAAAATAACTGTTTTAGTGAGAGTATTTACTACTAGTAAATTGTAATAAAACAGAAAAGGGAAGGCTACCTGTGGTCATAAAATAATCGGAATAAGTTATTTCTGACTTTTAGAGAATATAGACACAACTCCTTTTTTTAATCTATTAATTAATTCATTCCTTCTAATCTCCAGGATCATGTTCCAATAACTTCCCAGCTAAAGTAATCCCCTCCTCTAAGGAAAGATGAGTAAGAATGCTAAGAGCAAACCTAAACAGGGGAAAGATCTGAATGTTATTATTTGTTTCTGTACCTGAATTCTCAGTGAAGCATGAATACTTTTATTTAGGATTAATTAATAAGAGTGAAATTACTTTAGAAAATTTTTAGATGTATAAAGATTCACATCATAGTTATATTATTGTAATACACTATTATATAATTAAATTCAGGTATATATTTTTCCCAGTTTATGACATTTTTCCATAATTTATGGGTTTCTGTATGGTTTAGAGTCTTCAGAATTGCAACACTATTGTTGTAGGTTACATATCAAATAGAAATCTCAATTAATTTAATCAACTAATCACATAAGTGTGTGTGTACATGTGTATTAATTACCTTGACTTAAGGGTAAGGGATAAAAACAAATCCTTACAAGAGTTGCTTTTAATAAGCAACTACTTTCTTATAAAACTCAATAGAATATTAAATGATGCTCTTACATATCATTCTGTAACCATAATTTTAATATTCTAATGTGGAGCAAACAATGTAACATTTCCCCAGAAAGAGATCAAAGGCTTTAAGTCAGAAAATCATCATTAAATACTTCTTCCAGATTTCTCTATCAAACAACACTATTCTAAGTGGAAGAGTTTCACCATCACTTTTTTACAGTGAAGAAAATGGACAGGTTTTTGTTGTTGTTATTGTCGTTAATATTTATAGATTCCGCACAATGTATTTTAAATGAAAGTAAACATCGGATAGAGTATGTGATCTTCATCTTTACACAATTGACATTCTCAAAGAAGATGATATAAACGTAGATCTCAGTTTAATACCCTCCTCTGTCATCAGGCAAAGAACCACCAAATACCAAAAAAAAAAAAAGATACTGGTATTTCGATTCTCATCTGAGAGAAGTACATAGTGTAAAACTTCCTTTTCCCAAGACATTCTAAAAAATTTATCTGTTAACATGTAAAAAAAATAAATAAAACATTAAACACAAGAGAACTCCTTGGCCTTATGTCCTATAAAAACAAAAGAATTATTCTCTTCATTTTGAATATAATTTTTTTAAACAGCACATGTAATAGCTACTGAAAACAAGGTTCTTTGGCAAATTATTTTGTAAGAAAAATTAGCATATTTTACTTGATTTAGGGGAACGATTAAGTAATAATTTTTCAGTTTTATTTGAAAGCTTATTTTCATTTATTCAAAAAGCATTCATTAATATAAGATATTTTATGCAAAAAAAATTTGAAGTTTCAGTAGATGGGTAATTTGCCCTACATAGTCTTGAGTGAGATTTACGATTTTAACACTCTAGCAACTTATTAGTATTTAGGAAAGTTCTAGGGCCCTAAATTTGCCAACTCCAGGCTGAAATGCATTCTCTCAAGCTTCTCATTCCTCTCTCCATACTCAATTTTTTTTCATTCCCTTCAGTCACATTAATGATGCTTATGATGTTATTTTGACATTGGCTATTTTTCTTGATAGTTAAGTGCAAATTCTTTTAAGAAAGAGAATAACTTCAAACTGAGGGCTTCAGAGGGGAGGGGGGTGAGGGAATGGGGTAGGCTGGTGATGGGTAGTAAGGAGGGCACGTGTTGCATGGTGCACTGGGTGTTATACGCAACTAATGAATCATGGAACTTTACATCAAAAACCAGGGATGTACTGTATGGTGACTAACATAATATAATAAAAACATATTATTATTTAAAAAAAAAAAGAAAGAATTACTGATTTCCATGAAGAAAACTCTTGTTGCAAGTTGGGTAATTAATCAACCAGTCTCACAAATTTTCCAACTATAAAAACAAAATATTCAAAGAAAATAATAATGCTTTAGATAAATTTTTAAAGCATCAATGCCTGGATTAAAATAACATGATTTAAAACACAAGAGTTTTATTATTATGGTTTCAAAAACCACAATTACATATTGGCTTTTATTTATATTAAGAAAATCTCATTTACAGAGATTTATAGATTCTAAGAAATTATATGAATAAAAATATAATTATTCCATGATAGAAAATAATGTATGAAAACCATGGTTGCAATTATTATCAAATCTCGCCAAATGTAACTGACCTAGGGACATATCAAAGGCCAAGGAGATTGTAAATAAATTAATCAACAGAAAAAGTAAGATTTTTGTCCTATTTTCTAAATTAATCTCCTTATAAACATCTCCTTATAAACAAAGTATTGATTATTTTCTAATATTATATGCTTTGGAATTCTAGAATAACACAATAATTTTACTTTCATTTAGGACACTACTTACGTTTTGAGTCCTACTTTTATAAAACTCCTTTACACTTGTGGTACTCAATAAAGTTATAATTCTTAAATTTTTTTTTAAAGATTTTTTATTTATTTATTTGACAGAGACAGAGACAGCCAGCGAGAGGGGGAACACAAGCAGGGGGAGTGGGAGAGGGAGAAGCAGGCTCATAGAGGAGGAGCCCGACGTGGGGCTCGATCCCACAATGCCAGGACCACGCCCTGAGCCGAAGGCAGACGCCCAACCGCGTGCCACCCAGGTGCCCCTAAAGTTATAATTCTTACTTTTGGTTTTAACCTTTTGTATTCTCCTAGGTGCTTAACATGTCATAAATATAATAAATACTTAATAATTTAAATTGGTACATTAAAGTTCTTAAATTTCTTCATTTCTTAAGTCATATAAAATGGTTATATATAATAATAAAATCTAGAATGAAAATACTTATGTAACTTTAAGCAATGTACATAAAAGACAGCTCAGATATAAAGGAAATTATTACACTAGTGAATTCCACAATAGATTTCATGAATCAAATGTTCCTGGGTAAATTAGAAAATACAGGCATAGGTAAATGAAGTGATTTGCTTAAGTAAACTTAGATAAAAAGAAAAGATTAGGAGAGTGTTAATGACAGCAAAAGCATAAATTGTAAAGTTAAATTCTTAACTGGCTACATACTATGACTGTAGTGCTTTTTCTAACTACTTTAATAGAAAATTGCATTGGAGGTACTAGGTGGTACTATAAGATAAGGAAAAGAAATAAAAAGGTGTAAAGATTACAACAGGGGATAAAACTGCCAATATTCTCAGATGAAATGACTGTGTATATACATATTTATTTAGAAAGAATTATAAATAATTAGGAATAATAAGTAGTTAAAAGTTTCAGGATATTAGTTCAGTATACCAAAATGGATTATATATGCCAGCAAACAATTATAAAATGAAATTTATAAATGAAATAATTTACAACATAAAAAAATCAAATTCCATTTTTCACCTTGAAAGAATAAGATGGTTTAGAATTACCTCCCACACTATTAACCAGAAAATTGTACAAAATATNAAAAATCAAATTCCATTTTTCACCTTGAAAGAATAAGATGGTTTAGAATTACCTCCCACACTATTAACCAGAAAATTGTACAAAATATAGAGAACAATTATTTTCAGACAACACAAGTAGCACAAGACCATAAACCCCAAGGAAAGAAAAAAAAAAAAAGAAAGAAAGAAATGATTCACCATCATTCGGGTTTCTTGCATAGGCAAATACAGAAATCCAGCAACCATTCTGGGTTGACAAGACTAAAACCATACTTCAAGCAGGCCAAGGTGAACAGATTTTGAAAGACAGAATACCCAAGAGGAAAGAGTTATAAAGAGAAATAATTCCAATAATTGGCTTCTTTGCCTGAATAACAGCCTACGTACATGACACCTGAAAGCTCCCAACATTAGAATTAGAACAAATTCTGAGGGAAGAACAATTATGAAGGAGCTATAACACAAACATTTCCTATAGCTCACACAGGGCTGAGAAGTGTCTGTTCCCTCCCAGCAGAATGGAAAGACCTCATTAAATACACTGAGCATTCAGGAAAAATCCCAGAACACTTTCTCAGTGTGACAAAATTAGCCCAGGAATAAAGGTCACTCTAGACCTGCCTTAAAATACCTTAAAAGCATGCCTCATAAGGAGGAATAGCCTTTTGAATAAACAGTGCTGGAGCAACTGAACAATCACAGACAAAAATACAAACCTCAATATAAATCTTGTACCTTATACAAAAATCAGCTCAAGATGGGCACAGACTTAAAAGTGAAACTGTTTATGAAGCCATGGAACTTTATGGAAAACATATGAGAAAATCATTAGGACTCAGAGGGGGTAAGCATTCTTATACATGACAGCATATTAAGTTAGACTTCAACAAAAATGCAGTTTTCCTCTGCCAAAGACCCTACTAAAAGGATGAAACAAGAAGCCACAGTCTGGAAGAAAACAACTGCAAACCACATTTCTGAAAAAGGACTAGTATTTAGAAAATATGATGAACTCTCAAGGCTTAAAATTAAGAAAGCAATCCAATTATGAAATGGGCAAAAAACATGAACAGATATTTCAATGAAGAAGCATTTTAAAACTGATGACAAAAAGCACACAAAAAGATCTTCAGAATCATCCATTAGGAACATGACAATTAGGACCACAATGAGATACCAATACATACCTTCCAGAATGACTTAAAAAAAAAGACAACACCAAATGTTGGTAAAAATGAAGAGAAACTGGACTATGTGTACATTGCTGTAGAAGTTTTTTTTTTTTAAATAAAACTAATGAGGTACTTACCATAAAGCTCAGTAATCTCACTCTTGAGCATTTATTCCAGAGAAATGAAAACTTATGTTTACAAAAAAAATGTTCACTGCAGCTTTTTTCATAAAAGTAAAAAACTTGAAAAAACCTAAATGTCCTTTAATGGGTGAGTGGTTGACTGACCTGTCACATAGCCGTATCATGGAATACTACTAAGAAACACAAATGGAAGAACCTATTGAACAAGTTGGATGGATCTCACAGCAAGTTTAAGTGAGAAAAGGTCAATTTCAAAATCCACCTCTGAAAAACCTATGAGTCAAAAAAGAAATTATAGGGAAATGTAGAAAAAAAATTGAGTGAAAATTAAAACATTAAAATGAAATTTGTTAAATAAAGGTAAAACAGTCCTTTAAGGAAAACTTGTGGCTTTAAAAGCTCAGATTAGAAAAGAAGATCTAAAATCAATGATCTAAAGCAAGGGATTAGCAAACGTTTTCTCTAAAGGGTAAGACAGTAAGTATTTTAAGCTTTTAGGCAATACTATACAGAGGTTACAACTTAACTCTGCCACTGTAACGTGAAAGTAATCACAAACAATATATAAACAAATATGACTATATACCAATAAAAGTTTATTTTTAATATAAACTGGTGGCAGGCAGATTTAGCCCATAGTTTATAGACTCCTAATCTAAGTTTCCATCCTAAGAATCTAGAAAGAGAAAACCAAGTAAGCCTCAAATAATGAAAAGGAATTAATAAGAGCAGAATTCAGTGTAATAGAAAGAAAAAAAAATAAAAGAAGCTAATAACTAATTTCTGGAAAAAATTAATAAAGAAAAATCAATAGTGATTTTAATAATGATAAAATGAGAAAAAGACATAAATTAACAAAATCTGGAATGAAAGAGGGAACATCATTAGAGAGGCTACAAATATTTTATTTTTAAAAATATTTATTTATTTGGGGGAGTGAGCGAGCAAGAGAGAGAACAGGAGCTGAGGGAGGCACAGAGGGAGAGGGAGAAGTAGACTCCCCACTGAGCACAGAGCCCGACGGGGACTCCATCCCAGGACCCCAGGATCACGACCTGAGCTAAAGGTAGATGCTTAACCAACTGAGCCACCCAGGCACCCTACAAATATTTTTAAATAATAAAATATAAAAACTTTATGGTAATTAATCCAACAATTTAGATAAGATGGCTAAATTCCTAGAAGTCACAAATGACCAAAACTGATGCAGAAAAACCCCCTAAAAGCCCCCCAAAAACAAAAATCTGAAGAGCCATTTATCTATCAAAGAAACTTAATTGGTAATTTAAAACTCTTCCATAAAGAAAATTCCATTTAGATTTGGCTCCATTGGTGAATTCTCAAACACTTAAGGATAAATATCACTAACACTACAAATGACACTATCTTACACATTGAAAATAATAAGGAAACTACAGATAGTATTATAATTATTGAGTTGAGGAAAGTTCTCAACTATCACAGTTTACTAAATTAAGTGGATTAAGCAAAGCTGTAGGATATAAAGTCAAATACACAAAAATAAATCGTCTTTCTATACACAATAAGCATCAAATTATCATTTTTCAGTTTTTTCAGCACTACTGAGGTATAACTGACACAGGCAATCATCAATTTTACTCTGTGTTAACATAAATTTATTTGTATTTTGTATAAAAGGAGACATATAGTATTGACTCTTTTCATTTGGCTTCTAATTCAAAATTGGAAATTTAAAGTAAAAAATTTAATTAGAATATCATCAGAGACATGAAAAAATACTAAAAATGACGAAAGTAAGCATAAGACCTTTACAATGAAAACTACAGAAAGTTGCTGAGAGAAATTGAAGATCACAATGAATGGATATAGACAATGTTCATAGATTGGAAGACTCAATATTATTAAGATATCAATTCTTCTTAAATTTAATTAAAGATTCAACACAATCCTAATTAAAATCTCAGTAGCTTTTTTTTTTAGAAACTGTCAAGTGCAAGCAAATTCTAAAATTTATATGAAAATGCAAATAACCTAGGACAGTCAAAGCAATTTTAAAAGGTACAGAGTTAGAAGACTTGTACCACCTGCTTTGAAGACTTACTATAAAGCTCCAGTAATGAAGAGAGTAGGGTATTGACATAAGAATAGTCATATAGATCATGGAACAGTATGGAGTCCAGAAATAGACTCACACATAGGTAGTCAACTGATTTTAAACCAATGTGCCAAGGTAATTCAATGGTGCGGAAAAACTGATGTAAAAATGAATAAAAACAAACCCCAACTTTTTTACCACCATACGCATAAAAATTAAGTGAAAATAGATCACAGACCTAATCGTAAAAGCTTAAAACTACAATTTTAGAAGAAAAGGTAAGAATATCTTCATGACTTTGGGGTAAAGATTTCTTAGGACACAAAAGCACAAATGATAACAGAAAAGACTTTTTAAAACAATGGACTTTATCAAAATTAGAAAGTTCCTGTTCTTAACACTTTTAACAAAATAAAAATATAAAAGGTAACAGGAAAATTATGCAATCTGACAGAGGACATATATTCAGAATCTATAAAGAACTCTTACAACTCAATAAGAAAAACAATCTAATTTTTTTTTAAATAGCAAAAGACTTCAATGGCCCATAAGCACATACAAAAAAAAAAAAATCATCTCATCCTTAATCATTAGGAAAATGGAAAATAAAACCAAATGAGATATGCTTACCCAGCCATTATAAAGTCTTAAATTAAAAAGATTAACACCCCCAGTGTTGACAAGAATGGAGAACAAAATGGTAGTTCTACACATTGTTGACAGGAATACAATATGACACAACCACTTTGCAAAATAGCAGTTCCTTACAAGGATAAGCATATACTTACTATACAACCAGCAATTTTACTCTAAGTAATTTACCCAAGAATGTATGTACAAGACAAGACTTATGTTCAAATGTCTACAGAATATTAAATGTCCACAGGAAAAAAGATACAGATGAATCTTAGAATCTCAAAAACTGAGTGAAAGAAGATAGAGACACAAAAAAAGTATATTCTGTATGATTCCATCTATGTGAAAACACAGAAAAGTCAAATTTAAGTTACAGTATTAAAAAGTACATTAAGTGTTTGCATGAGGCAAAGATGGGTGAACTACATAAGGAGCAAACAGCAACTTTCTGGGGTGATGGGTGGTTATATAGGTATGTAAACTAATCAAAACTCATTAAAATGTACACTCAAAATGAGTATTTTTATTGAGTTGAAACAACATAAATGGTCTCAATAATATTGATTTGAAAACTAGAGAAAAAGGATACAAATACAAAATATTAAAATCCTAGGAATAAATGAAATAGGAAAATGTAAATTTCTACCTAGAAAACTAAATATTGTTACTAGGAAATTTTTTTTTAAATGAAGAAATGGAAGGAATATATGATGCTCACAGTTTGAAAATTTCAATATTGAAGGAGATCTATAGATGTAATATAGATCTTTGGTTGCAATAGTATGAATTCCATTCATAGCCAAAACTCCATCAAGACTTTTTTAATAGGGATACTGACAAACTGATTCTAAAATTTAAATAGAAATGCCAAGTATCAAGAATACCTCAGACTTTCTTGAAAAAGAGAAGGATGAGGTAGAAAGATCTTACTCAATCAGATACGGATATTTATTAAACCTAAAGCCAATTATGACAATATGGCACAAAGATACATAGGCAAATAGGGGGGAACTGAGTGGCAAACCAGAATCCAGCATTTAGGGGCACCTGACTTGTGACAAAGTAACAGAGATGTGAGGAAGGAAGAATTTTTCAAATAAATGATGTTGGGTCATCCTGACATCCATATTACTCCTACCTCATTAAATTTACAGAACTCAATTCTGGATGGACTGTATATATAAATATAAAAGATAATAAAGCCACAAAGGGATAAGGTAGGGAAAAATGTAGGTAAAAAATTCATCTACAATAGAAAAAGCACTAACTTGACAAACAGAGTTTCAGTAAAACTACAACTTCTGCAGACCCAAAAGAGATCATATAAATGAATAGAAAAGTCACAGAATGGGAGAAGATATACATAAAACATATTATCTTCAAAGGAATCATTTTCAAATGCAAAAGAACCTTACAAATTACTAATAAGAATAAAAAAACTCAATTTTTAAAAATGGGAAAGAGATTTCAACAGGCAAATCACAAAAGAATAAAACCAAAAGACCAATAAATATGTAAGAAGCTGCTCAACCCCATTAATCACAAGGAAAATGCAAACTATAAATACAATGAAATATTTCCACCAAAAGGGCTAAAATGTAGGAGTGACACTACTAAGTACCATTAAAGATATTGAAGAAAAAGGAACTTTTATACGCTGCTGCTGAGTCAGTAAACTTTCATAACCACTTGGGAAAACTATCTGGCGTTATCTAATAAAACCGAACACGCACAATCAAATGAATCAGCAATTCTACTCCATGTTATTTACCCGGCAGATATGCAGCAAATAAATGTGTGCTACACTCAAGAGTAATGTACAAGCAGCAACACTGTGTAAAAAGCAGCATTATTTGTAATAGTCTAAACTGAGAAAATTCCAAGTGCCCATCATCAGTAAAATAAATTAATGAATTATAGTGTCTACCCACAACGGAATAAAAATGGAATAAAAATAAACAATTACCACATGCAACATGGATGAGTCTTATAAACAAGGCTGAACAAAAGACAGTAAAAAGAACACATACTATGCAATCCCATTTACATAAAATTCAAAAAAGACAAAGGTACCCTTGTATTAAAAGTCAGGGTTATGAATCTGGAGAGGAGCAAGGTTACTGATAGGAAAAGGAACACAAGGCGGGTGTTTCTGGGGTACCTGGAACATTATATTTCCTGATTTGGGTAACGGTAACATGAGTGTCTGCACTGCTTCACTGAGCTTTTATACTCTGTGAAGTTCTTGAATTTAAAACGTGAACACACACACACACACACACCTGTTTTCACCATCTAAGATACAATTTACACACACCTGTGTGTGTGTAATTAATCTCTAAGACTGTCGACTAGTCTCTTCTAGGAACGCTCTGTGATGTGCTACCATAAATTTTTATCTCTTCAGCACGATAAAAAAGATAATGTTTGTTTATTCAAATTCCAATTTCATAGCTATTACATATAACTTTGCAGACTTATTTTGAAAGTCTATAGTTTAAGCTTTTAATCACTGCAGCAAAGATGCACAATGTTATCATGTTACCATTTTGCACATTTTTACTTTATTGGAAACAGTAACATGCTATATGACAACAGATGACAAATTCAGCAGAGTCAATGTCTGAACATCATTCATGATCTCTGTTTAGGCTCTGAAATATGGTGGGTGACTTTTGAAAATGCCAGAACAATACAATTGAAATGCAGTCACAAAATTCATAATTAGCCCTTCTCAAGAATTCTTAACTACACCTTTGTATTTACTGTGTACTGTCTCACCATGTTTGAGGATAGAGCTGTAAAATGAGTACAAACAGATAAAATGTATACCTCATGTTTTCAGCGGAGTCTTCTGGCATTGGAGCAACAGTTTGTACAGCTGGAAGGTTTTTGCTGGTAGCACCATTCACAAAACTAGAAGAGGAGGAAGAGGAGGAGGACCCTGAATCCACGGCACCTGTTCCCAAAATAATAATTTTTAGCTTGAAACATAAATTTATTTAACAAAATAATTTTCACTATATCATTACTATCTGATTTTGAAGACTTACTCATCTGAATTTCAAAACAGAATTCAACAATTAAAAAACCGTTTGGCCATTAGTACATTAGTAACTCTTTACAATTATAAATAATAGCTGTTGCATTAAAATCCAGTTGATTTACTTATATTAATCTAACAGAACTACATATTACAAATGGGGTATAAATAAAAAACATCAACAAATGAAAATCATTTCAGATAAAATGAGGCTGATAAAACAATTCAAATTTAGATGTGAATAATTTGTTTTATTGTTATGTTGTAATATTTTTAGTTTTCACCATCTAAGATACAATTTACAACAAACAGCATAAATTTGTGGCTCTGGAGCACTGAATGCTTATTTTGATAAAATGATTGCTTTAAGAAGGGCTATAATGAATATAATTGTACCTGATTTTAAAATAATGAGTTCTCCTCAACGATATGAAGATGCCACTTTGGAACAGACTTTTCTATAATACACCATGTAAGTATATTAAAGAGCTGTGGAGTTGAGGGACATCTAGTGTTCCTGAATATTATCTTATCTCACACTAATTCCCATAAAACTGAATTGCTTACGGGGATTTCTGCTGCAACACTTACATAGTATCTACTTGCCAAAATCTAAACTGGACAATGGGTCCAGTTTAGGTGTTGGCATTCAAAATGTGTGTTTGTGTATGTGTGTGTGTGTAGGTGTGTCTGTACATACTTCTGAACAGGATGTTTATTTACATTTTATTTTCCACTGTAATATTATATATTTTATACTATCACTAGACTTCTTGCTATCACTTCCTATATCTATTATTAATTCATAAAATAGAAATTATAAGAAAATATTATAACTTGTTTCATATAAAGATAAAAAAGAGGTAATTTAATTTTCCTTTAACCTATCTCTTAAAAATAAGGAATTATTCAGTAGACACTAAATGTAGATTTCTTTCTACTACATTGACATATCTTAAAAATCTTAACATGTTTTTTGATGTATACATCTATATATGCTGGTAAAAGAAAAATAATTTCTTCCTATTTCTAGAAAGCAGAATGAGTATAAAGAATAAGATTATAAATTGTATAGAAAAATTTTTAACTCTTTAGACAAGCTGGATATATTTATTTAGAATACAGATAAACCAAGGATGTTATGTTCTTTAACACAATGCCATTACTATGTTTATTTGCTAATAAAAATATGCTTGATAGAGTATATTCTACTTACTACAACCCCATAAATATGTTGTTCATGATATGTCAGACTCGGGTGGTATGATAAACAAGATATACAGAAAGCACATGGAAGAGCTATGAAATTAATAAAAATGGGAAGAATCTAATGATAATAGATGGAAAAGTTCAAGGCTATACAGTTTGGAGAAGAGAAGACTACTATAGTCAGGGAAGAAAAGTCAGGGATCATCTTGCGTTGTATAAATACCTAAAATGGAATCACAAAGATTTGGGTAAGGATTTATTTAGCTAATAATCAACAGGAACATTTCTGGAAATTTACATAAATAAAGGTTATTTTAGGCAGGCTTTTAAGATTTGTAGTGATTTGGAATATTCTGTTCCTAGCATCATTAGGAAATTGTTGGACAATGAATTGGATACAACTGCAATCTACATAAATTAATTCAATGCCAAATAATGGTTCTTATTCACATGCATTTTCTTCCATCAGGTTGAGGCTCTTGCATATCTTCAAGGTTCTTAGGGGAGCTCTGCCTTTCCTTAGTGGATTTTACAAAAAATACACATTAGGATTCAACCAGTAAATGTCACTAAGTCTATTTTCTATCACTAACATATTTAGTGATATTCTCGATACCACTGACTAATTTTTACATATCAAACTTCAGTGTTATCTTTTGATTTTGCTCCCCAAATACCTTTCAGCAATCTGATTTAACTCTGAAAGTAAATAGCACTGTGTTTTGAGAAGACTCAAAACAAAAACCAATAGTGTCCTCTAAAATGACCACTAAAAAATGTCTTATAAGTACAGACAAATTCTGAAAGGTAGTAACATAAAGTAGAACCTTCTTAAAGATTATGATAATCCTAAATGATCAGGGCATTTTAATTTTTAAGATCAAATAAGCAGAAAAATGAAGATATAGAAAACAGAAAGAAAAAGATGAGGTATCACAAAAATATATAAGGACAATACCTGTTGTATTAATCATACTTTTTGGTGTAGCTCCAGTAGCAGCAAATATGTTAGAGGTACTGCCTGTTGTCAGCCCACTTCCAGCAGCAGTAGCTCCCACAGTGGTTACAGCCAAACTACCTGGAGGTGGCTTCTTAACAGGTACCACGACACTCCTGCAAAGTAAGAAGTGATGAAAAATAACAAACACAAGGTTTAAGATGAAATCCAACCCTGCTATGACATTTACAGTCAACATTCAATTGTCTTTTCTTTCTTTCCTTTTTTTCTTTCTTTCTTTCTTTCTTTCTTTCTTTCTTTCTTTCTTTTTCTTTCATAGGCCAATTTCTTTTCTTTCTATGTGGCCAATTTCATTGGTGAAAAGGATATGGACATTAGGATATATTGTGAAGTGTGTTGACTTAATTCAGTGCAGACCTTTCTTAAGACGGCTTGTATGAATCTGGAAAAACGGGAAAATGTGTGCTCAAGTTAGAATATTTTGGATCTGCAGGTTTTTTTTTTTTGAAAAATATGCATAAAATGTCTTTCTTATTCATATCATGTTCTCCATGTGTAAGATTGTCATAAAAACATAAAAACCATTCTGAAAGCCACATTCTGAAGCTTCTTCATAGTAAAGCTAAAAATTAACCAAGGAATACCGAACATCAAAGGGCATTGTAAGGTTATACTTTATTTTTCTGAAAAGAAATTTAGTTTTTCATAGTTGTTATAATGAAAAAGAACTCAGTGATACATGTGATACTCAGTTAAAGACTTATTTAGCTTTCAAGTCATGACATTTTGGACACAGGGGTTTTCCATGTTACCTTAGCATATTTAGATGAATTTCACGCAAAAAAATTCTGAATTTGACATTGTACTAACCTTAAATAATAAATATCATTTTAAAAGATAAACTATTTATCTAGAATAATAAATATCTTTATTTCCAAGTATTGAAGCTTCATTATTCTCGAAGTTTACAGACAGCAACTTCATAGAAAAGGGAGACATATGAGATGCTATAAGCTCAAATGTAATGCTTGAAAACTAATGACCGACAGTAAAAAAACTTCAAATCTAAACTAGTTCTTTCAAATGTGCCCATATACATTTAAAAAATTTTAATTGTCTCATTAAAAAGCTTTACTTAAAATCATATCAATGGCTCATTCTCAAGTAAGTCTATGGCTTAAACTTCCTTAATAATATTGTTTTTCACAGAAACACTAATGGTGATGGTCTTCAATGATTTCTTCAATGTCAAAAATCTAAACTTACAAGAATTATTACTCTCAATTTTAGGAGTACTTAAAACTTTTTTGTGACCAAATGTATTATAATCTTAAATAATTTTACTTGTATCAAAAATTTCTTCATTATCTCTTTCTGGATATTTTCTTCTTTTCTCATTATAGGTGGAATCTAATTCATTAGACTCAACCTTGAACTCTTAACTATCTTACTTGCCAAAAGCACACTTTATGCTTTCAACCCTTTTACTGACCATTCCTCATCCAATGTCTTCATTTATTACATTGAGAAGCAGTGTGACGTTATGGAAAGAATATAGGATGTGGAGCTAGAAGCCTAAGTCTTGAGACATAAATCACTCTCAAGTTGTGTGATTTTAAATTTCAGTTTTTCATTGCAAAAATGGCAACATTACTGCCACATACTTGATATAACTGGTAAAATTAAATGAGATTTTATTTAAAAGGGTTTTTTAAGTATAAGATGTCCTATAAATGTTAATAATTATTACCACTGTGTAAAGTGAAATAATTCTGTGCCTACATCATATAAGGTATCTGGTTATATGATCTATCAATAGAGAAAAACAAACAAACTAGTATTTGGGTTTATCACCAAAACTCTTCTCTAAACTTCTAAACTAATTGTTGAGATGCACTATTTCACTGGCTATCCAGCAAGAAAGCAAAATTATCAATTTCAATTTGAAAAAAAGTCATTTATAAACTGTGGATAAAATAAAACACAGGTTGGCTTTTACTGCTGAGTCAGATTTGTAGATTGTAAGAAAACTATTGCCCGGAACTCCTGATTAATAGGTCATTACCAACTTTGGGCAAAAAGTCTACTAACAGACTACTATAGGCATCTTGTCAAGTGCTGAGACTATGCAAAATATATTATGAAAAATTAGTTATATGAATGAGAGAAAAAATTTAATCTCAACAATCCATAACAATGGATGGTAAATAATTACAAACAACATTAAATGCCAGTCTACTAGAGAACTGAAAGCATCTGGTTCAACAGCAATTAATGTGAAAGCCTCCGTACACTTCCTTGACAGCAAACTCAGCAGAATCTGGTAGTGCGACATGGCATTTAAATATAGTAGCACAGTGGCTAAAAGCCGAGTTTTCAATGCCAGACATATATGAGTTAGAATTCTACCTCCAATAATTACTAGCTGTATCGGGCAAGTACATCTCTCTAAGCTCCATTCTCCTCACTTTAAAATGAGACTCATAATAGTTTGTACCTCATAAGATTGTTAAAAAGATAGATGGATATAATACATATAAACTGTTTAGCAGTTTGCCTGGAATATCATAAGTGATCAATACATTTTAGCAATTGTTAGGATTGCTATGGCTCCCTAAAGTGCTGATGCGATCTGGGTCTCCAGCAGCAACAGTACACAGTTTGAAAGAAACAATGATCCTGATATACTTTGTGATTGTCGGACCTCATAAACAAAACCCTGTGTGCAGTTTTAGGCATATTTCAAGAATAAGGACATGCCCATAAAAGAATAGTTAGGATGACAGTAGATGTGGAGAATGAGTCATGGGAAGAAAGGCTGAGAGACTAGAAAATTATAGTAAAAAAATTACACCAATTTTTAAAAATCTGAAGGTATATGAAAAGGAAATAATATGAAACTCCTATGTATTTCCCTATCAAATTAAAACCAACAAGAGGAAAAATCTCTAGTAACTTTTATGAGCTCCAGTTTCCAACTACTGATGTGTTCAAATGGATGATCATGTCACCAGCATTGTGTTGAGAGAGGTGGGAAGCTGGATTTGACTGATTTCTCAAATTCTTTCTCAGCCTACAACTTTATGCAGCCTACTATTTCTCCTTTGATTATAATGGCCAAATAGTTTACTAGAATCAGAGTACTATACATTCTTGTCCTTAATATCATTTCTTCAACATTCCCAACCCCTAACACACTAAACTATTCTCTGTCCTAACAATCTATTTTACAAGTAATTTGCAAGTTTACATTTATCAATATGTGTTGATTAACACATTATGTGAAAACTGAACTTATCAGCCCTTACAAAATCTTCCATCAGTGACTCAACATGTTCTACTTGGTAACCTAGCCCATCCATACCAAAAGGCTTACCTAGTAGTCTACATAACCATTGTGGGTACCCATTTTAAAGATTCCATTAATACCCTAAAGTATATAGATTTTTCTAGGGTGAGCAAATAATTATCTGGATTTCAAAAATACAGCCACAAAACTGTTAAGAGCCACCAATCTAAACTATTAACACGTTCCAACTAAACTATTACCATTCCAGTCTTCTTCTAAATCTGTTATTCATACAGATGCTACACAGAATCCTCTATACTACACACACTTTACCAACTGCATTTTTCTATCTTAAGAATATTCTTTCCATGTTTTCCCACACAATTTCATAGTTCTGTTCCATACCTATGACAGAGAACTATAAATAAGTAGATGATTCCTCTGTACTACATAAAATTCACAGATTGTAAAAGTTATCATCAAAATAGCACAAGCCAAGAACTTATTCAATGTAACTCACTTCAATAAAATGTTCCACTGAATGGTCAACTATAGGTTTTGTAATACACTGAGTGATATATGATACATATAAGTGTTAATTTTTCCATAACTGAATTTATCTTATCTCAAAACCAGAGATTTGGCGTATGATCTAAGCTTCATTCATTCATTCATTCATTCATTCAGCAAATATTTATTGAGCACTATGATGTGGGAGGGGCGGTTCAAAATTCTGACAAAAAGAGATATATACAACACACAAAACCTCTGCCTTCATGGACTTACATTCTACTACAGAGAGACAGAAGATACAATAACATGAATGAGTTAATACAGTATATGAGATGGAAAGTGCTATGAGAAAAATAAAGCACAGACAGGAATAAGGAGAGTTGCTAAGAGAAGACTCACTAAAAAAAGTAGTATTTGAAGAGACACTGGAAGGTGCAAGAGGAGCTATGAAGATATCCAGAGAACAGTATAAGAGTGTCACAGGCAGAGGGACCAGGAAGAAGGCTAGTGTGAGTCTAGAAGATGTGTAGACTTGTAAGAGGTGAGACCAGAGAAGTAAGCGGGGTTCTGATCATAGGTACTTACCTGATCTGATCATAGGTCCATCCATTGTAAAGATGTTGGCTATTTCTCACAGTGGGATCAGAAGCCATTAAAAGCTTATGAACAAGGGAGGAATATGATCTTAGGTTAAGCAGGACCATTCTGGCTGTTATATTAAGGATACACTTAAAGGGGGAAGGGCAAGTAGGGAAAGACTAGTTAGGAATTTACTGCAATAAACCAAGCAAGAAATGATGTAGTTTGGATCAGAATGGCAAAATGAAAGTGTTGAAAAGTAGGTCAAATTTTGACTATACTAAGAAGGCAGAGCAAACAGGAGTTGCGGAAGACCGGATGTGGGTGTGAGAGAAAAGTCCAAGATGATGTAAAGATTTTTGCCTTAAGCAACATGAAGGACAGAGCTTCCATTAACAAGATAGGGACGAATGTGGTTGGAACGGTTATTAATTACCCAAATAGTGACGTTGAATAAGCAATTGGATAGATGAGTCTCTAGTTGAGGAGAGAGGACAGGGCTGAGACATAAATTTGGGAATCATCAACATATATACTACTTAATGCCAGGAAAGTGGATAAAATCACTGAAGAAGTGAGTGTAAATGGATAGGAGAAGTGGTTCAAGGACAGAGTCTTGGAGTGTCCATTAATTAATCCAGTGAATCTCATAAAAAGTTTCCTACTTTATCTGTATACCTCAAGATTTGGCCTATGTATAAAGTGAGATACTGAAGATATGAGGTTTTCAATAGTGACTCATCAAGGCAAGTGAATTTTATAATTATTTGTGACACCCTGTAAGAATCTCTTTTTTCTTTCTGCTCCCTCTCTCTTTTCTGTAACACTTATTGAGCACTGACAGGTTAAAGGAATACAACTTCATTGACAAGTTTGAGCGATATAAGTTAAGATATAACCCATGGATTAGAGATATCTGAATGAAATACAAGAAACCAACAAATCAACTGTGCAATATATTTCAATAATTGCTTTGATCAGAGTTATGCACAGGATCCTTCAGGAAGACAAAGGATGTGCATTATTGGGAACAGTGAGCTGAATCTAAAAGTAGCACAAAGGGAATTAGCCAAGAAGAGAAAAGTTCAGTAGTAAAA
This sequence comes from Ailuropoda melanoleuca, assembly GCF_002007445.2. Classification (NCBI taxonomy): domain Eukaryota; kingdom Metazoa; phylum Chordata; class Mammalia; order Carnivora; family Ursidae; genus Ailuropoda; species Ailuropoda melanoleuca. Next base: position 75,221,948 of record NC_048224.1, on the reverse strand, counting down.
CCTTAGTGAAGCAAAGAGATAGGAGAAAACATAGTAGACTGAAGGAACTGCAAATACAATCTTATGACTGATAAAAGGATATTTCTAAGAAGATAAACTAAGAAGTTCATCTTTTATTTTGTAATATATTTTGTAATAAGCAAAAATTATTTCAGAATTTTTATCAGTTTTGCATATAAGAAAAATGACTCTGGCATAAATGTGGAAGATACATTGGTGGGGGTGGTGGGGACCTGGAAGTAGTGTGGCTAGTTAGGAGATAAGAGAAGGAATCCACTTGAGAGATAATGAAGGGCCTAAAGTGAGGTGATAGCTTTGGGAATGGACATGTCCTATCTTTTCTGGGATTCAGGTCTTTTAAACAAGTTCAAAAATAGCTACCTGCTACTTTTTTGAGACTAATTACAAGATCATTTCATTTATTGGATTTTGGAACTTTCTGGGACTTTTAAGAAATAATGCATTATTTTATATGCTGAGAAACTGAGTCCCAGAGAGCCAAAGAGAACAAAGTCACATCACATAACTAATTACAAAAAGATCCATTATTAAATTAATGCCCAATTCTCCTAAATTCTAGATTAACACTCTTCCCTAACAAGGCTTATATAAATGCTAAACATTTATCTTGAAAGAAAAAAATTGAAGCTTAGGAAAAAACAATGTCACTGATTTTAGGGTGATACTACAATTTATTGCAGCTCATCAGAAATCACAAGGTTACTGCTATGATATTTTCATGTTTTGTATGTCTCTATTTCATAAAATATTTAGAATACCATTGAAAAAATATATATGAGATAACTGAGAATTTCACTGATCCACTCTTTAAAGAGAGAGACTTATTCAGCTCGCTGACTTGTCTGTGTAAATGCCGGGAGAGGCAAAGGCAACAACACAGGGGACATGAGGAACCACCATAATCAGTCAAAACTACATCTTCTGCAACTGGCCTTAAAATACTATACCTGGGACACACTTGGAGCATAGTAAAATCTGGAATTTCAGTGGCTAGACATCATAGAAACTTTGAAATGTAAAGGTTGGCAGACTTTTAATCAATGTGGCTTACAATTACGTTTTCATCCTTTAAGTGATAGAAGCGAAACACTTCACAAAAATTAGAAAAAGGAACAGAAATTGAAGTCCTCAGCAGTAATTATAATTTTTTATAATCTTTAATCAATGTAGGAAGATTCCACCCTCTGTATCAAACATTTCTTTATTATTTTCCCTAAACTGTCATCCTTAGCACTAATGTTAAAAATGTTAATATTAAAAAACTAGAGAGTAAACAGCTAGCTGAACTATATATTTTAGGTTTAATAATATGAAGGCTATCTATATTGCTTTTTTAGTCCTATAATATTTACAATTTTTATTTTAGAGATTTTCTTATTCAGAGAACAAAACACTTACACACTTGAAAGTAAGGAAATTAAAAGTTTGAGGGGAAAAATATACAGACCAATCTGCCTGAATTTACCAAACCCAGTAATTCAAACATAAGTGGGGTTGTAAAATCAAAAGGGATGAAATATAAATCATGTAAGATCAATGTCTGTTAGCCAGAGAAGCAACACAATTGTGAGCTTTCTGTGATATCCCAGACATAAAATAATTTTCTAAAACATAATAACAGTTAAAAGGAAGAAGCATATTGTTCTCTGTTTTTTTTTTTTTTTTCTGTCTTTTGTCCAAACTAAGGAAGCGGTGGGGGGGGGCAGGGGGGACTACCTTAGAAATCCCTGGGGAATTAAGACTGACCTAAATCACAAATATATACCAAATTCTCCAAAGACTACGATCATGTGGATGTACAAGATTACAATCTTAACATAAAAGATGGGATAAAACTTAATTTGTGGTTTTAGAGAAAAGTGTTACCCCAACCTAAAAGTTACACAGGTACGAATGTATAAACAAAATATAGCTCAGCTAGAATATTTTATAAACTATATATCTATATTTAAATCTATCAAAAGTGATTGCATTGCTGGGGAGCTTCACAATTTGGTTTATGTGTTCTATGATGAGATTATTAACCACTTCGGTTAGAAATCAAACCATGATAATGTTATTGTAACTTTATTTCCTCTATATACATAGTGCTTCCTCACTATGGAACAGTGCTAGAGAATCTCCAGCATTTTCAGTGCTTTAAAATTCATAAATATGTATTTGTTAGGGCCACTCACTGTAATCAGACCTATATGTAAATCTGCACAGATGATGACTGGAAGAAAAGAAAGAAAAAGAATCGCACTTTTCAGATATGTAAATAAGAATATTTATATAATATTTCATAATACAATGTGATAAAATAATACTGAAAGAAAAAGTTTTATTTTAGGTAAGTTTAAATGTTCCTAAAATTTGATGTTGTAATCTACCTAAAGAAAATAATATTATAAATTTCACAACTGAAATTCATAAATGCTCCATCCCATGTAGGGAGAAACACCCTATGTGGAACATTAAGTTAACATAACTAAAATTACATCAGTTGTTTTAGGAAGCTATTTTCAAATTTACAGTATAGAATGAGTATAAAGGATACATTGTTAGCATGTTTACAATAAAACCAATAAACTATTGGCTTAACAAAAGTAAAATCCTAGGTGACCTCCACTGGGATTGCGCAGTATTATTAGGAAGTATGATTTAGTTACAAAGAAATGAGCAACTGAGACTATAGCTATTTTTCAACTAAAGGTAAAAATGAAAAATACATTATTGGTAGAGTAAGACCCAGGATAATTCCGCGGTTGAAACTGGTAGTAGTCAGGACTTTGCTTCTAAGGACTGTCATCTTGGATCCTATTTTCAAGGAATTCAATCTGATGTTAAAAGACATGTCATAACTTAGATTTCAGACTTTAGTGCTTCAGAAATATGTTTATATACTTCATAATATAATTATAGCTACCTTAAGACAGATAAGGCAAATGGTAGCAATATATTGGAAATATAATTGAAAAATGCAGTTGTCCAGAAGCACTTGTGGGGATGATGTCTCTGAAAAGCTGCTCAAAGCTCTAGAGTTTGAAGTTAAATTTTTGATGTTGTCACTCTCAATCTATTGAATGGCTGACAGACAATCAAACCCGTCTGGCTGGCTGGCAGCTCATTTTGCTGGCAGGTGGCAAACAATTAGACACACCAATTTGTGCCTCCTGATGACATTAAAGCATGAAACTAAGTTGTATGCAGGGCCTAGTGATTTGTGTGAAAGCATTTCAAAAATAATACTCTTTGCCGTGGCAACTCATTTCAGACTGCCACCTCCCATTATGGCTTTGAGCAGTGAAGACGACAGACTTGAGTTACGTGCAGTGCAAGGCCGCTTCTGTTCAATCCGTCATCAGCGCCCCCTGAGACCTCAATCCCCTCCTTTCATCAATATCACCTCATCATTTACATTTGATAGTACTTGAGCTACTGCATATATTAACTACACTAGAGACCCTTTTCCTAAAAAGAATTGAAATATGCTTTGTGTGCCTCGATTTCATTTCTACTTATGCAATTTAGAATAATGATCCCACTCCCACTGCACTTTGCACAAATGCTACCAGGAACAAATGGAAAGTTCTATTTTTTTTAAAGCAATATTCGCAAAAGTGTAATAAATTTTGAGTAGCTGAGAATATTGGCACGCTAGTGATAGCTTCGTTACGTTTTAATGAAAAAATTATTCTAGCAATAATCCAAATTAAAACCAAAAATATTGAAAATTTTTATTTCACTGGATTCTCTTAAGCAAATCACAATAATCCTCTGCATTTCCTTGTTTTGTATTTTAACAAAATTTAAATATATAATTTAAAAGTAAGTGGAACACAAAATTTTTATGACCCTAAGTTGAATTATTATAACATTTTTATAGCTATATACAATTACAGATACTTACATACATATGTTTACATATACTCATAAAGACACATGCACATATACCCAGGGAACATAAAGCAAATAGGTGAAATAGAGGACATCAATCTCAGATGGCATAAGAAACGTCCAAGGAACTATACGAATGAACATCCAAATATAATATTAACACAAACTATTAAAAAAAGAAGTATTTATATTTTCCTACATTTTATAGCCCCTCCTTTTTTTTAGTTTTTTAAAATTCTGAGACTTTTACCTTGCGTGACAATTTTTTGAAAACATTTCATCTCCGTTTACTACTCTGTAAGTTCAATAGAGAGAACACTGTTCTTATCCATCTTTATATCTGATATAACTAATGCTATTTATATTTTCATAATAAATTTTCAAGAAGTATCTGTAGAATAGTAATTAAAATGTTTAAAGGTAAAGTTTAATTTATATTTATATATAAAAAAGATAATCTGTCTTAACTGAAAATGCCTTTACTGAAAATGTCATACCTCCTCCCCTAAACACTAAAAAATTACTGTCTCTAATTTGCACAAAGCAGTACGGCTATTCTGGAAAAGTAATACAGAATAGCTATCACATTTTGACTATATGTTTATTTTTGACATTCCACTTTAAGAAACATTTGATTTCCTAACTTGATCTTCTCTCTCTAAAACAAAAAACAATTGTTTACCAATCATCTCACACACACATAAATTTTGGGTGGGGGGAAGTGTTTTCAACATCAATAACAATTTAATTCAGATGGTAAACAAATTCTTTAGTTTATATGCTAATATGTAAATATTAGTCTCAATATCAATGTTAAGTACTATTTTTAGTAATTATGACTATCCTAAAATATGTTTCTAATGCTGCATAAGTTTTTAAATAGTAGGATAAATTACGTGAACACATTCTTTGGTTCTAAAATGTTATATCCTGTTTCTAAGAACTATCATTTTTATGGCATATATTGTGGGACAAAAAAAATTAGCTGTTCTCAAGTAAAAAACCCTTGTATGGCTTAACATCTGAATGTAGATGTATGGTCCATGTTATAAATAGTTTAGAAACCTAAAATGCCCTTCAACAATATTTACTTTCAAATACACGCCTCAAAATATAGCCTTTGCATTGATTCTGAAAATTCCATCCATATTTTCAAATTTTTTCCATCCTTACATTTAAAACTCAAATTCGAATTTTATTACTTAGAGCAAACTATTTAGTCTCCAGCAGTTATTACAGTTTACAGTACAATGATATAGGAGGAGTTTCAGAGCCAGACTAGATCTTGGAGAGACATGGCTTACCCCTCCCCCAGTTTATCCTTTCAAACAATTAAGTCCAAAAAGATAAAAGCACTTCCTCAATGTAGTGTAGTCACTGATGATGGATTATAGTTAGAATCTGGATTTCCCTATTTCTAATTTAACGTGCTGTCCTGCATACCATACTGAAACTCCTTTTTTGAGATGCATTATTTAAGTGCCTTACTATGAGATCAGTCTGGTTGACCTATCACTCTGATACTCTTTGTAGTAAGAATTTATATTAATAAATATAAGGTTTTCAAGATCCTCCTCTAATATTTTTAAAAATAAACCCTAGTTTTCCTTCTGCATTTAGAGCACTATGAATAAAAAGTTCAGGGGCGCCTGGGTGGCTAGTCGTTAAGTGTCTGCCTTCAGCTCAGGGCGTGATCCTGGCATTCTGGGATCCAGCCCCGCATTGGGCTCCTCTGCTGGGAGCCTGCTTCTTCCTCTCCCACTCCCCCTGCTTGTGTTCCCTCTCTCACTGGCTGTCTCTCTCTCTGTCAAATAAATAAATAAAATCTTAAAAAAAAAAAAAGTTCAGTACCCACCTGTCAAAGGAATGAAACTGCATAGGAAGAATAGCTTGCGCTTCTCTCTTCAATGCTGGATCTGGGTATGGGATAGGTTCAGGGCCACATTCTGCAATTTCAACTGGGGCAGCCACAAGACTTTTCAAGATCTCCTTGACATTGATGCCTTTGGTCTGACTAATGCTAGATATGGATGGTGCAGGTTTCAACAGTTCACTGGGGTTCTCAGTTAAGCTTTCCTGTGATTTTTTCACTTCAGATGACAAAGTGGATAACAGTTCACTCATGGCATCAGGGCCTGTGCCCGCCTCTAATTCTGCCCCATTCAGGATGCTAGCCACTTGCTCCTCTCCAATTCCTGAATCTGTATGTGGAATGGAACTTTCTAGCTGAATATCTTCGCCAGGGGTTGGTGTTTCTTTTTCCTTTATAGTGTCTGGAAATGTAGCAGGTGTTTCTGTAATAAAAGAAGCTAGTTTAAACAAAAAGCTTCACAAATGAAAATCCAGTATTATTAATAAAATACTCTCACATATTGGAATAAAGAAAATAAGATCTGTGAGAAACAAAAAAAAAATCTGCTAAATGGATGTGCATTACAACACAAGTGGATTAAAACATACCATCCAGGTATACCTGTCATTTTGTTCAGGAAGTCTCAACAGAACCCTGTTTCTTTTAAAAACCACCTGGCATTTCAAAACTGATGTCTTTAAAAGCACGGAGAAATAGTACCCATAACAATTTCTTATAGAAGCTTATAAATAAAATTATTATATGATGTTCCCCTTTATCCTTTGTTAGCTACCAATCATATAAGAGAAATTGTTATGCTTCTCTAATATTACATTAAAAATATGAAGCCATGTTATACTTTTTTTTGGTACTTCAATAACCAATAATATAATATCTAATTAAAATATTTAAACAGGTTAAAAGATATTATTTTAAAATCACATACATATTACACCTAAAATTCTGAAGAGTTAATAGCAAAAAACATGCCAAATGATTATTTCAAAAGGATAAATAATAAGAAAATAATGCTCTTCAAGAATTTAGCTTATATGTGCCTTTAAGAACATTTATTTCGGAATACTCATTCTTTTGTGAATAAATATAAATTTCAATTTGTGAAAACTGAAGCAGATAAAATATATGCAGATAGAAATATACATACAATATTATCAATTAAAATAGAGAAATATCTTTAAAACTTAAGTGCCTATCAAATGCGTATAAATCTCATTATGCAAACGTTGATACAATGAGCTTCCCTATATAATAAAATGTTATCAAATTCCAAATGATGACCTTGAAAAATTGATGTAATCTAGGGATAATAGCTTTTAATAAAGTCATGTTGAAGAAGAAAATAAGATAATATAAGTAAATGACTTGCAGGTCCTATATAAAGTAGATACTTAGTAAATGTTAGGTACTTGTATTACTCTGACTTATATGTAAGTTTATCCTTTGTAAACCAAGAAGGGCAGACTAAGTTATTTCTAAGATCTCTTCAAAATGAACATCTGTAAGTTCTATAAAACTTCCCTTAGATATTTGTTATTTTGGCTGTACTTTATTTTGAAATGTTACTAGGACAGGACATCAGGAGACTGTCCAACAGGGAATGGCTTATTTGGATTTCAGCAAGACATCTCACAAAACCTTTGGTGAAGTCTCTAGTAAAAACACAGAAAAATGTTGCTTTCCTGATACTATTTTTTGGGTGGGATCATAATTTGTTCAAAGTTTTATACACACATGCTAAAGGAATAAACATAATGTGAAGGGATTTCTTTAGTTAGGCTCTACTAGACAGTTTTGTTAATTTCTTAAATGTAGATTAATGTCATGACATCCAAATTTACTGAACAGGTGAATTTATTAATTTTTCCAGATTTCAGAATAATTTTGTCAAGTTTTCAAAAGAAAGAAAATACCTTTTATTTCTTTTGATTCTCCTTTTCTTGATTCAAGCTATATTAGATACATACATTACTTTAAATTATAACATCTTCACATAATTCAACCTAATATACAATATTCATTTAAATTGGCTAAAAATGTACATCTCTCACAATTGAGTGTTTTATTGTCATTTTCCTCATATGTATTAAATAGGTTTGTTTGCTCAAGGATGTTAGAATTGAAAGAAAAAATTAATCAGTAGAACATGACAATAATATTCAAACACTCAAACACTGGATGACCAACATGAAAAATAGTGTAGACCTATTCTTTGTTGTTCCAAGACTAAAAATTAAGATAACTGCAACAAAGTTTTGAGAAGACAGGTAATTTTAATAATACTCCTGGCAAAGCACTTGAGAAGGAAAAGTAAGAGGTAAGGTAACAGTTTCAGATTTTTTATAAAACCTGACAGAAAATTAAGACTTAGAACAATAGCATTCGGATTAAGAGGAAAGGAAAAGAACAAAGATGCTTCTGGAATATCTAGCTGAAGAAAAAGAATGGAGACATGCCACTAACTGAGGAAGAAAGCAAAAGATTAGCAAGTTTGTTCAGAAATATCTGTCAGGGGGGTGCGTGGGTGGCTCAGTCAGATGAGCAACAAACTCTTGGTTTTGGCTTAGGTCATGATCTCAGAGTTTTGAGATCAAGCCCGGAGGAGGGCTCCACGCTCAGTAGGGAGTCTGCTTGAGATTCTCTCTCTCTTCCTCTCTCCCTCTCTGACCTCCTGCTTGCTCACTTGCTCTAAAATAAAAGAATCTTTTAAAAAATAGTTTTTAGGGGCTCCTGGGTGGCACAGCGGTTAAGCGTCTGCCTTCGGCTCAGGGCGTGATCCTGGCGTTATGGGATCGAGCCCCACATCAGGCTCCTCCGCTAGGAGCCTGCTTCTTCCTCTCCCACTCCCCCTGCTTGTGTTCCCTCTCTCGCTGGCTGTCTCTGTCTCTGTTGAATAAATAAATAAAACCTTTAAAAAAATAGTTTTTAAAGATTTATTTATATATTTGAGTGAGCATATGTGTGTGCGCAGGAGTGGTGGGGGAGGGGCAGAGGGCTAGAATATCAAGCAGACTCCCTGCTGAGCATGGAGCCCTACGTGGCCCTTGATCTCACAACACTGAGATCATGACCTGAACTGAAACCAAGAGTCTGACATTCAACCAACTGAGCCACCCAGGTACTCTGAGCCACCCAGGTACTCTGGTTCAGAAATACAATGAATTCAATTTTGAAATCAATTGCATGCAGAATCTCTGAAATATTTATAGCTGTTGAGTCAAAAGGAATATAGTGATGTATTTTGAGATTATTCAAACTGAGATGATAATTGATACTTCAAAAGTTGATGAGATAAGCTAGGAATAAAGAATGAGAAAACTGCTAAGGCAGTTATTGCCACTACTGGAGGTACTACTGAATTTATCTGATGCATGTTTGCATCTGTATATTATATATTTGGGGAGTAAAAACAATTGTGGCAAAATATCAGTAGAAAATTAAATAGCAGTAGTGAAGTTTCTATGACTATAGAACAGAGAATGTAAAGGCAGAAACAAAATAAGAACATTAACAACAAATCACAGTGGCATGGTTACCAGCATGGGCTGACTTTTCTTCCAGAATTCAATTCTCAAAAGGCATATAGTCAAAGTCTAGCTCTTAGTCTGAATTCGGCTGATTTACAGATTTGGCCTAGAGTTTGGCTTTATCCTAATGTGATGTTTCAGTATCTTTATTTATGGCATGTTTTACATTAAGAGCTACACAAAAATGTTAACTTTTCAAGTTATATGAACCTGAAATATAAGCATTTTGCTACAAAGAGAATACCTAAGAAGTTAAAATCTTTGATTTAGTGTCCACAAGGTACCATATAAAAAGATTTTTCCATTAACTATGTAATTTTTTGCTTTTCTGTTAAATCGACTCTCAAGGAACAATGAAAATCTATAACTCACCAACTAGATACTTGGAACTCCAATATAAAATGTGGACCTCTCAATTATAAAATGTAATTAAGTTTATTAAAATTGAATATTAGAATATTTTCAAGTAAATCATCAAAATATTTACATATAATTCTAATTTTGTTTACTATGACTGATAAATCAATGATTTCAAAATGAAGCAGTTTTTGATATTTCAATAATTCTATTCAAATAAATAAGCTTTGCAAAGCACACTTTGTGATCATATTGTGTAGAAATAAAAATAAATACCAATGGAAAATTTTCTAATAGTAATTGCACATAAAAAAGAGAACAGTAGTTCAAAAGCCTACCTTAATTTCCCACTATGCATTAGCATTTTTACAGAGCATGCTCTCACTGTTGATAGCACCAACTTCAGTTTGGATAACTTATATTTTCAGACTGCTTCTCTGGGACAGTAAAGTACTCTGAGGATTTAACCCAAGTGACTTCAATAGGATGTTAAGCATGAACAAGAGAGAAAGTACAAATGATTGCAGCTCCACCAGCTATATCAATGACAGGAGACTTGTAATTTTTCAATTGTTCTTCATCAGCTTCTACAGCAAGAGGCCATGTTAGTACACAAAGCAGAAACATGACTGGCCTGAGTGATCTTAACCTTATCAGAAATCAGAAACAGGCAGTTGGACAACAGATGCCTCTTTTTCTTACTGATTTTCATTGAACCTAATAAGTTCATCTAATACATTTTATGAAACATATAGGGTTAACTTCAGCAAATGACAGGATTTCTGTATGGGGACTTCATTTATCACAATCTTTTCTCCAAAAATCTTGTTTTACAGTAATGTATGAAGTGTTTCAATGTCTTACCTATTAAATAATTCAAACTGTTGTTTTCCAAACTACTTAAATAAGAAATAAAATTAAAGGAACATACAGCTCCTTTTCAGTATAGCACTAAAAATTCTATTATTTGCTCAAGTAGTAATACTAAGCAAACTAAATCACATTAGAGTAATTTAAAATACAAAAACATATATATAATTTGTATGTTTTGTTTATAGGAAATCCAAAAATGCCAAATTACACAAAAATTAACCTGACTTCCAAGAAAGAAAAAAAGCTGCCATATATAAAAAGATTTAAAATCATTATTATTCATTTTACACAAGACTCCAAAGCACTGAGTAATTTTTTGCAATTATTTATATGTGACTTGATTTCTTGTTTGTTACATTAAATGTATAAGAATACAACTTCAGGAATTCAGTATTATAGATGAATATACTCATAACAGACAAAATTATAATTCAGGAGAAAGAACTAAGAGCCAAAACGGTATTTCTAATTTAATGTTCTGATTATGATGCATAGATCTGTTTGAAATATATTACGTTTGGAATACATTAGGCTTTTTGGATGTGCACTAATGATTTTCACCAAATTTGGAAAGTTTTCAGGCCACCATGTCTTTAAAAATTCTTCCCATTTCTGTGTCCTCTCTTCTCTTCAGCTCCCATTATTTGTATGTTGGTTCACTTGATGGTGTCTCACAGGTCTCTGAGGCTCTCCACTTCTCTTCATTCTTCTCCTCATTCTGTTCCTCAGAGTAAGATCACTGCAACTGACCTGTCTTCAAGTGTTCTGGTTCTTTCTTCTGCCAATTCAAATACTCTGTTGAACCTCTCTAATGAATTTTTTTATTTTAGTTATTATAATTTTCAACTCCAGATTTGCTCTTTCTTTTCTATGGTATTTCTTTACTGATATTCTCTTTGGTGAGACATCACCCTCATATTTTTAATTCTTTCATAAACTGTACCTTTAATTATTTGAGCACTTATACAAGCTTGTTGAAAAGATTTATCTAGTCAGTCCAACATCAGGGCTTCCTCAGGGGCAGTTTCTATGGACTGCTTTTTCCCCCTGTGTATTGGCCATCCTTTCCTCTTTCTTTACAAGTGTCAAAAATTTTTGTTGAAAATATTTTAAGTATAATGTGGAAATCTTGGAAATCAGACCCTTCCCATGGGGCTCATTATTATTCTGTTTATTTACTGACTTTCCCAAACAAATTCTATAAAATTCCACTAAAAATTTTATAGAACTTTGATTTTTTTTTATATTCCCATCACCCGCAGCCACTGAAGTTTCTGTTCAGTTAGTTTAGTGATCAGATAATGATCAAAGACTGCCTTACTTATCTTGCACCAGTACATCTTCCACTCTTTGTCAGAGGCTCTGGGTGTGCTGTAGGTCATGCTTTCAAAACCCTCCAGTAGCCTTCATTTCTTGCTTGCACAGAGCCTTCAAGGTTACCCGGAGGTGAGTGATTGGGGCTTTTTCAGGTCTTTCCTGGACCTGAATACAGGTCCTAGAGTAAGAAAAGCCCCTAGAGTAAGAAAATCTCATTCTCAGGTCCTCCTTTTAAGCTTTTGGTAAGTTTCTTATTTGGCCCAACTGGTACTGCCACCTCAGGCAGTTCCAATATTAAAAAAAAAAAAAAAAAGTTCCTGCTGATTATTTCAAAAAACAACCAGGGCTTTTCTCATGAAGCAAAGTCTGATAAGTTTAAATAATGACAGGCTCTGTGAATGAAGCTTTATCAGGGAGCTTCCAGACAGGTCAGATAGGGTGCTTAGTGGACTTTCTGAAAACTCCAAACATAACTGGCCAGTGCTGCTAGGCTGCTGGTTTTCACAGCTACTACAGTTGTCTGGATGCAGATTTTCAAGCACACTACAGAGCTGAGGAGAACTGGATACTAATAAAGCAAATTAAATCACCAAAAATCTTGTTCTTCTCATAAAGACTCTGCAGTTTTTCTTGAATTAGCACTCCCTGGATTGTTGCAAGCCTTTATTACTTTCCAGAGAATGGGAAAAGATGATTTTGACAATTTTTGCCAGTGTTCTCATTGCTTTTTGCAGGAGCAGTTCTTTGGAGGTCCATATTCTACTCTTTCAGAAGTCCTACCTCTAAGTGCTGTTTACAATTCTAATTTGTACATTTTGAATTGAATAAAGTATCAATTATCAGTTATAATATATATATATATATATAGTTTTTCCTTTGCTCTAGCTTGTTGTAGTACTCTATCTCTTCTCAAAGAAAAACCACTTTCCTATTAAAATACATAATTCATTTCCATAGTGTTATGGAGGCAGCCATTAGCACTGACAATAAAATGCCAACATATATGCCTAAAACTTGCCTTCAGTTGCAGAAAAACAGAAGCAACCAAGTAATGGTATAATTCTGTTAATATTATCAGATAAACCACAATTTGCATGTTATACATGGTTAAGAGTTCAGGCTTTGAAATTAAGACTGACTTTCAGTGAAGACTTGTTTACCTCTTATTAGCTTTGGGTTATCAGAGGAGCCATATAAGCTCTCTCAACCTCCATCTTTTACCTGTAAAATTGGCACAGTAACAGTACATACATTATAGAGTACACATTATACAGTACAGTGTTGTGATGACTAAAGAATATAATTTATGAATACTGTCTGTCATTGAGTAACCTCACCACAAATTTTTGTACCTCCTGTTGCCATTATTGATTTTACTGTTATCATCATCACCATCACCATATCCTTTAAGAAAATATAGAGCCAAACCAACTATCAGTTATTCTCTCTACTCATCTTCAACTTCTGTCTTTCCTAGCTCTGTCCCCTCTATCTGCAGACCAGTATTTCCTATCCTAACAGAACAACTTCTCAACCCCACAGCTTCTTATATTTCTAGCCCTTAAGCTGCTTTGGTTATTGCTCCTTCATTTCTGGAAGGACTATATCATAACTGAAAGATCATGGTAATGTAATCAAATTGATCAAAGTTCCAATTCTGGCTCCACAACTTACTAGTTTTCCATGTTATCTTGGATAAATTAGTTATGCTTTCAGAATTACAGGGATTGCACTTGAAAAATGTAGATCTTAATTAGGTTGTAAGGATTAAGAAACTTGTCAGTCTATCATTTCTACTTTCCTTCCTTAATTCAGCTTTTCAAAGACTTGGAAGATTTCCACAGACATCTTAAAATTAATACATCTAGATATCTGTTTCCTTCCCCAGGTTAGGGAAATTTTCAACCATTAATTCTTCAAATAAAATTTCTTTCTCTCTCTCTTTTCCTTCTGGAAATCCTATAATGCAAATGTTAATGTGTTCTGATGTTGTCCCATATGAACATTAAATTATCTTCACTCTTTTTTATTCTTTGCTACTTGGATTATAGGAGTTCTACTACCTTGTCTTTGAGTTGACTTATCCTTTCTTCTGTTTCATATAATCTGCTGTTGAACCACTCTAATTTTAAAGTTATATTTTTCTTCGGCTCTGTAGCTTCTAGTTGGTTTTCTATTATTTTTCCCATCTCTTCGTTGAAGTTCTATGTCCACACATTCTTCTTCCCAGTTCAGTGAGTATCTTTATGACCATTATTTTTAACTTTTTATCGGGTAAATTACTTATCTATATTTCATTAGTTTTTTTCCTGATGTTTTATCTTTTTCTTTCATTTGGAACATATTTCTCTGTTTCTTCATTTTGCTTGACTCTCTGTCTTGGTTTCTAATGCATTAGATGAAACAACCACCCATCCCAGGCTTAAAGGAGTGGGCTTCTATAGGATATGAATCTTGAATTCAACCCAAAGGCCCCAGCTCTCTGTTGTCTCTCAAACCTTTGCACTTGTCCAAGCAGCCTACTATGTTTTAATAGCTCCCAGTAGTTGATGAAGTGTTAAGACCTAGATGATTCAGGTTAATTAGATTGACAGACCCTCAGGGAGGAGCTCCTTAAAGTATGAAAATATGTATGGTTCTCTGGAACCAGAAGTGTAAGCCCCACTGGCCACAACAGCCAGATGAACTGGCAGTCTCCCCTGAGTGGCAACTGCAAAAACCAGGGATCTGGGTTGAGTGCATATGCTCTTTTCTGAGAGATACCAGGAAGCTGAAGCCAGGGAGAAGAAAAGCACCAAGGTGGCATCCATAGCCTATATGCTTTAGGATCAACTCCACAGGCCATAAAATACATACATAACGCCAAGCTCCAGGACAAGCAAATAGGCCTCCTTCACAGAAAGACTGGAGGGTGCGCTTCAGTCTGTTGTCTGTTTAGTACCCTGAGGGTGGCATCCTGCCAAGAACTGCTGCTCAGGAATGAAAGCTCCCCTACCCACAAGAGCCAGGTGATGAAGGGGCATCCCCTGGGTGGGCAGCTGCAGAAAACAGGGCAACAGACATAAAAACCAGAGCACTTAGAGACATGTAACACTCCCCACCGGGAGACACCAGTGCTCTGGAGTGCAGCAGAGAGAGCATGCAAAGATGGTGCCTGCTCTCTGAGGTCTCTGGAAGTGATTACAGTCAGCCTTTAGATGAATGTTTAATTAGAAGCCTGGCCCTCAGGGTATAGCATGATTAGCTAATAAGCCTTCTTCTCAGAAAGACAGAATTTCTGGGTCTGCTCCCTAACTCTGTCCTGTGGATGGCAGCTGTTTAAGAACTCCTTCCCCATTGGTTACAGCCCTGTTAGACTTACAAGCATAAGTTGCCAGAGTCAGATGATATACAGTTGTCCCCTGGCAGAAGTTGCAAAAATTGGGATGCCAGGCTGGGGCATAAGCTCCTTTCTGCGTGACACAGATTATTACAATCCCATAACACCAGGAACACAAGCTCCTCTGGCATTCAGAGCCAGATGGTCAAGAGGTTTTTCCTGGGTGGCAGCCACAAAACTCGTGTAAACTAAATTCTCCAATCAGACGTGTACTAAATTCTCCAATCAAAAGATATAGAGTGGCTTAATGGATTGAAAAACAAAAACAAAAAAACAGGAATAATCTATATGCTGCCTTCAAGAGACTAACTTTATATGCAAGAACATGCAGAGAATGAAAGTGAAGGGATGGAAAAAGACATTCCATACCAAAAGAAAGGTGAAGTAACTATACTTATATCAGAAAAAATAAACAAAAACAAAAACACACTTTATAACAACAACTGTAATTAGAAACTAAGATGGTAGTTACATTATGATTAAGGGGTCAATTGGACAAGAGGATATAACATTTGTAAATATTTATGCATCCAACATAGTAACACCTAAATACATAAAGCAGATATTAACAGACCTATAGGAGAAATAGACAGAAAATTAATAAGGAAACAGCAGCCTTAAACACTACATTAGACCAGATGGGCTCAATCTAATCTCACGAGTCCAGAGAGGAAGAAAACCTTCCCAGCTGTGCTCAGAGGAGGATGTAACTTCAGAACAGTATGAAAGATGCACTGTGCCAGGTTTCAAAGATGGAGGAAGGAGGAAGAAAGCCAGGTGCCAAGGAATATGGGTGGTCTCTAGAAGCTGAAAGGCAAGGAAAATGGATTCTCCTCAAGAGCCACCAAAAAGGCATACAGTGTTGAGGAAGACCTGATTTTAGCCTGGCCAAATCCGTATTAGACTTGTCATCTATAGAACTGTTAGATAATATATTTGTGTTGTTTTAGGCCAATAAGTCTGTGGTATTTTGTAATGGCAGCAACAGAACACTAATACAATACTCCTCTACTTATTATAAAAACCCAATCCTTAGTTTTCAAGCTCTACATGATTTGGTACCTGTCTACCTATCTAAACTCATAAAATGTTTCTCTTTCCCTTGACTCTTATCCACCTACATATGTTCTCAAAATACGCCAAGGAATTTCTCTCAACAGTGGCTACTGTTTCAGAAATGTACTTCTACTGTCCTCATCATTTTTCTCAAGCCCACTGAATTCATCTTTTCTTAAAAATATTTATTTGTCAGAGAGAGAGAGGACAAGCAGAGGGAGCAGCAGGAAGAGGTTGAGAAGCAGGCTCCCCGCTTAGCAAGGTGCCTGATTCGGGGCTGGATCCCAGGACCCTGGGATCATGACCTGAGCCATAAGACAGACGCTTAATTGACTGAGCCACCAAGATGTCCCTGAATTCAGCATTTTGTTGCCAGGTTAGATGTCTCTTCTATGAAAAGTCATTCCCAACCCACAAACTAAATTAGGTTTCTTCTTTTGTAGTTTCTCTTCATAGTCTGTAATTTTATTCTTAGAATGCAGCATAACTTGCAATTGTATGTTTAAGTGTGTGGTTTCTATAAATGTATCTACCTTGCTAGAATGTTAGTTTCATAAGGACAGGGACATTTTGTTCACTAATATATATTTCCAGTAATTAGGATGTAATAGGAAACCATTCATTTATTCAACAAACATATAATGAAGGAATCATAAAGTAAATTGAAAGAAAGGTTAAATTGGAGGATGGAAGAAAAAGAAAGGACGAGGAAAGGGAGGCTTTTGTTGGTCCTCTTAATGATACTGAAAACAGACATTTCAAAAAGTTGTTTTTAAGAAATATTTGCTAGGAAAACCTGGGCATGATTTTTACCTGTAAATAAATGCAACATATATTATGCAACATCAGTATCCAATAAAAAATTTATAGATATTTTGATGACAGTGTTTTAGAGTACTTATAAGAGAAATTATAATGCATCCACACAATGGATTACAATGAATACATTAAAATGACTCCAAAAGGAAGAGAAAATAACAAATGTGTAATACTGAAATATGTATATGATATGAATGTAATAATTTACTTAATAAATATTAACTTTATTTCTAAACATACAATAAATAAAAACTGAGTGGTAAGAATACTTCTATATAAATTATTGGCATAACCTTGTTTCCTTAAGATATAATTCTAAGAGTAAAATTACTAACTTAAGTGTTATAAAAAGTTTTATGCTATGTAAAGTGCACATCGTTGCATTCTAACCCTTCGGAATTTTGTCCAATTTGCAAATTATGGTGTATATATATATATATATATGTATATATATATATTTTAAAGATTTATTTATTTATTTGATAGAGAGAGAGAGAGTACACGTGAGTTGGGGGGAGAGGAAGGGGGATGGGCAGACAGAATCTCCAGCAGAGTAGTCTGTTGTGGAGCTCCATCTCATGACCTTGAGATGATGACCTGAGCCGAAATCAAGAGTTGGATGCTTAACCGACTTAGTCACTCAGGATCGAGGTATATTTTTGCTTCAATATAAATGTAGTTATTATATTTAAATATAATTTTCCTTATCTGTACTGTACATTGCTTTTCTTTTGTTAACTAATGTTTTCTACATGTTCCCTTATTGTGATACATTCTTTTAATTGATCTGTAAGAGCTCTTTATTCATTAAGGCTATTAACTTGTATCATATACATGTAAAAGTTCTCCTGTTTGCATTTGCTTCAAATATTGTTGATATTTTCGGACATGGAGATATATGAAACTTTTATTTAGTCATATGTTTTACTTTAAACTTCAGCTTTTGACGTTATAATTTAAAACACCTTTTTTATACAAATATTAACTTTATCTTGAATTATGATCAGTTTCATTTTTACCTTTAAATTTAATGCATGTGAAGTATATCTGGCATAATATATGCAATAAGGATAGAAATTAATTTTTCCAAATGGTTGCCCATTGGTAACCTAAATACCATTTGCCACATGATACTTCCTCTTCCATTTGACTAGAAAAGTTGTACTTATAATATACTATATAACACACATAGTACTATATACTAATATATATACTATCTGTGATACATTTATACCATAAGAGACATTCATACAAATTCTAGCCTATTTATAGACCAATCGTACCATATGCCTATTCTTTTACCATTACTACATTATCTCAACTATTTTATTTCTAGTGTTCTTTTCCCTAATAATGAATTGTTAGAGGAAAATCAACATATTTATTTATAAGTTCACCTAAATATTAACTTTATTCTTATTAAACCTAAAGTGAAATGATTAATGTAAAGCTTCTACAGCTTCTAGACCAAGTTATCAATTAAAGTTTCTTGTCCCTGTTTTTAGCATGTTTGATAATGAAATACATTTTATGGCTATCATCAATATCAAGTTTTTAAAAAACTATTTAGCTTTCTCACTAGCTTACTCATGTACTAACAAATACTATATTTAGTTCCAAGTGCCACGCTAGGTGTCAGGGACTATGCTCTTGAAGTACACATTCCAATAAACAACTAAACAAGTAAATAAATTGTGTAAGTGCAAAAAAGGAAATGAAAACGATATAGTGGTAGAGAGCAGGCTGGTCGTGGGGAGGAAGCCACTCAGCTACAGCAGTCAGGGAAGGCCTCTGTGAGGTGGGTGCCTTTAGGGAGACACCTGAAGGATAAAAATGCACCAGTCATGCAAAAAATAGGGAAGAGAGAGAACCAAAAACCAGAAACAAAATACAAAGATCAAGAGGCAGGACAGTGTTTGTAATTATTAAGGAATGGGAAGATAGTTTGATTATGGTAGCATGCTGAGCAAATGTAAGAATATGAGATAAAGCTGGAAAGATAATCAGCAAATTATCTGAAGCCTATGTGATATTTTTACTCTAAATGCTGCCAGAAAATTTTAAGTTAAAAAAAGAAGAACCAATATAATTTACATTTTAAAACAAATTGTAGCAAAACTATAATAAATTGAATAAAGATCAGTAAAAAGAGAGGTAAAGAAACTACTTTGGAGGCAACTGTATAATCCAGGTAAGTTAGAACTAAAGTAGTGTGCCACCATAACTTAAGGCATTTTAATTTTGTCCCCTCAATTATAGGAAGCCTTCAGAAATGTTTAAAAAGAAAAACTGTTTGTTATATTATATATTATAAAATATTTATTATATGAATGTATAATATTAAATAGAAATTATGTTTCATTATTATATACATTAGTGTCACTTTTTATTGTCATCAGTAACACACTAAATGACTAAAGAAAACAAGTCCAAAGAAGAAACTATGGCAATGCTCCAAAAAAGGATAAGACTTTGAACTGAGGGACTATCAAAGATAAAAATAAAAAGGAGGCCAGAGAGCTAGTTCAGAATTTCTTAAAAGGCTCAATAATGAGCTGAAAGAAGAAAGTGAAGTGTGACGGAGTTGAAGAGTAGTCCAAATCAGTGCTTCTCAAACTATCTGTGAAATTTTACCTTTTTTTTAAATCCATCACTGACATTTTGAAAATGCATTAAAAATAATTTAAAAAATTAAGTACACAACATAAAAGCACAAATGCTTTTATTATTTGACTCTATAGACAAAAAATAAACTTCAATTTAATCAGAACAAAGATAACACTGGGAAAAGAAAATAATTATTAAAACTGTTCATCATGTTGTTCACGGAGAGTGTGTGTATAGGTGATCAATATATACAAATGTTATACTTGTGATTTTTTCCCATTACATATCATAAACAAAGTTTGAAGCAGAAGAATGATTCCCTAAAAGAGACTCCTATATAAATGTTTTATACAAACACTGGGAATATAAAGTTAAAATGTGACAATGAGAGATTTTTGCTTGTTAACATCTAATCCAAGTTGAACTGGCAATAATGCCACTCACAGGAATAACACATAGCTAACCTATTTTGGTTTTATTTTAATATCTTGCCGAGTAGAGAAAGCAGTGTTACAGAGGTATGTTCATGGAATGAAAACTCAGCTCAGAATATGCATTTTAAACTTTTATCCAAAATGAAACTAGAAATGCTCTATCTTCAAAATTTCCGTCAACGCTCATCAATACCCAATTCCAGTAATTTATCTTGTATTGTTATAATCAAATATAAATTGTATTTCAATGAAAGCAATGGATTCCAGTTCCATGAATCTCTTATGTATGAATTTTCTTCTGGTGGAAAATTAAACACAAAACATTCTGTCAAATACAAAAAATGTCAGGAGATAAATTTTCAAGGGTGAACAAAATTAAATCATCCTTAAAGATCAAGATACTTTCTTGATAATTATATTAAATAATAATTACTAAGTAATGAAAAATGTCATAGAAATTGTACACTTCCAAGATTCTTTTTGTCCTTTGATCTTTTCAGCTACGAAAAAAACCATGTTGCAATCAGTCCCTGTTTGTAAGTACTAAATTCATTAAAAATATTTTACAGGTCTGACAAAGAAGCCAGTTTCATTAGTCTTTAAAGAATGGAATCAAACTGGTTTCTTACCCTGTAGAAACACCAAGAGTTGACTTTGTAATTCCAACATCATCAACAGGACTTTTCCTTTTAATACCCAATGTCCCACAGTATCCCGAAACAGTGATTTACACCAGCTTCCATATCATCACATAGTAAATAGCAAATTCACCACAACAGTCTTAAAGTAATTCAAAATTTTATTATGCCACTAAGAACACTGTGCAGTTGAGCTAATATTGTTTTCACAAGAAAATATCCTTGATAAAGAAAGAAGTGCATTGATATTCTGATATAGGCTCCTTAATTGGGGTAACTATTCTAGAATATTTTCCAGCCACTATAGCTAAGCCTTTGGAACGCCTTCTACACACACACACACACACACACACACACACACACACACACACACAAACCTCCAGACTTTTAATCTAATCTAATTTCATCTAATTCTTAGTACATAGCTAGATGTTTGCAAGCAATAAAGCTGAAAAGAATTTTTCCTTTATTTCATCATGATGTTCAAAGGTTGCACATTTATTTAAAAAAATCTGTGTATTCATCAAATTGTAACAAAAAATACTTCACAGCTTTATTTGTTCTATAAATTGGCCTTCCATATCATTAGCAAATTATAGAAAACATTGAACTATGGTATCATCTGGAGCACAGAGTCCTTTTTAAACTCACTCAAGTTATTGGAAGAATTTAGTTCTTTGTTGTTTTAGGCTAAGTCCCCCACTTACTTGCTGACTGTCAGCTAGGTAGTGCTCTCAAGCTCCCACAAGGTGATCTCAGGTCTTTGAACTGCAGTCACCTTCATCTCAGCAATAAAGGACTACCTTCAAGTTAAATCACTTTCACACTCTCAGTCTCTCTGACTTCCTTTTCTGTAACCAGTCAGAGAAAACACTCTGCCTTTATGGTCTCATGTAATTAGGTCAGGACTATATGGATAATCACTTTCTCTTAAAAGCAACTGTGCTATGTAATACAATATAGTCATAGGAGCAAAATCCATCATATGCACTGTCCCAGGAATCATGCAGAGTGTGTACATGGGAAAATCTTGGGCGGGATGGGACAGGGGGAGCTGAATTTGGCCTACTACAATCCTTTGTTCTGCAGAGAGTAACCCCATGTCAACCTTACCCAGAGACATTATATCAGCTATTTTATTTTTTATCTCTAAAACTCCAACTGGTTCTTTTTAAAAAATCTTACATTTTTTCCCCTCATTACATTCACTATTTCTTTTAGATTGAAAAACATTTTGAACATACTTATAATAGCTGTTTGAATGTTCTTATTTGGTAATTCTGCTGTCTCTGTCCTTTCTGAATCTATTGAATGATTTTTCCCCTTGTTTACATATCACATTTTCCTGCTTCTTTACATGTTTAATAATTTTTTGTTGAATGCTTAACATTGAATTTTATGTTGTTTGGTGAAGAACTTTTTTGTATTCCTTTAAAGAGACGTAGAACTTTGCTCTGACAGAAAGTTAAGTAACTTATAGATCAATTTGATGTTTTCCAGGCTTGTTTTTAAGCTTTTTTTTCTTGTGAGCCTAGAGTAGCCTTCATTTCAGGACTAATTTAGTCCCACTACTAAGGTGTGACTCTTCTGCAGTCTCTAGTGAATGCCACCACTGTGAATATTCTTATACATAAATTATCCTTAATTTGTAGATGACACTTATAGAAATATAATGAAATACAAATATAAAAACTGTATTTTGCTCTCAACAGCCAAATATAAATACAACATATCATATCTCCATGAAACCTGAGGTGTATACTTGTTTATAAACAATTACATTATGGATATTTATTGTATGACAATTAATGAAATACGAATACCCAAACAGGTCAGGAGATGAGGTCAATATTACCTTTGTAAAATGAGTGGGCAAAGCTCTGCTCAGGAATTAACTTGGCAAGGAATCCATGGTTCAAACTTGGATGAGGGATAGATGGTATGACCACAACTGTAGAGAAAATCATGGAATCAAATTTGAGCCAGCATGTAACAAACTGCAACATGGTCCACTGGAGATCCATGACAACTCTATATTACTGCAACATGCAAACAGTACTAGCAATAAAGATTGCATCTCTGGGGGAAGGAAAGAGGTTATGTATTAAGAGAAAGGAAAAATCATACACTTCTTAAGTAGAGTAATTTTAGCAACATACAGAAAGACATACACGTACAAAATCAGAACTGGAAGACTGACTAAAATATTGCTTGTTTTATACATATAAAGCAGATATGAATGCATTAAAAATGAAGAAAAAGTTGATTAACATAATAGGGTCTTAGTGTTTTAAATGGTCAAAAGACATAAACTGGAATGGAGGATAATGTTTAATTTGAAGAATAAAGTTAAAAGTACACTACAATGGAATAATATCATGTTTATGTGTTCAAAGTAAATACAGCATGCAACAATAAAGTACTATAGCTAAAACATAATCCATATTTCCACAAAAGCAAGATACAGGAGATATGACATGCTCAGGGAAAACAAGATGCAGAGATTTGACCACTAATTTCTACTCACTTTTTAAAATATCCATTTTATTTATATATCATATGCATTTATTTAGGAAAGACAATTTCAGCTACAAATTAATCCAGTGGTACATGAAATAACCACTAGGTTACCAAGGATACATTGCAAACAACCCAGAAACAATCTTGATATAAACACATGGCAGGAAATGCAACTGATACAAGGCACCCCATGATATTAAAATACTAGTTGCCAGAAAATGTGTTTATCATTTTCAAGCAGAGTAGCAAAGCTGATAATGCAAGAACTCCCACAACATGAGCATCTTCTCTAAATAAGAGAGATAATATGATCCAAGATGGTTCATTATTGTCTGTAAGTCTTTGATTTTAGTTGAAGCAACTTGGGTACAAAGTTTAGAATGTATGTTGGCTTATTATGAATCTCTGACAGAATATTTAGATGTTTAAATAGCTATACACAACAAAAGAAACACAGAGAAAAAGAAAGAGAGGGAGAATAAGCCAGCAAGAAAGAAGCTATCTTTGAACTTGGCTATAAAGATTTCTATTTTGGATCATTCCTGGTCTTGAACTACTCTATAAGAATCTCTTACTTTCATGTTCATAAAAGTTAAAAAGTAATACATTTAAAATATATCAGTTATTTGCATATTAAATAGTAAAAGATTTGTATTAATATATGGAAAACATTAAAACGCAAACTGCACTGATAGAATGAGAATATAGCAAATATCATGGAAATTCACCATTTTTATGGAATTAAAGAGTATTAAATTGGCATTTATATACCACCGACTTATAAATATTTAAAGTGATAATGAGTAGGACTAGTTTAAAACTGGATGAAAAATGAAATAAAAAGGAGAAAAATGATGATAAAAATTCAAATAATTAAAAAAAATAGTACCTGTACTTGTTGGTGAATTTATTTCTTGTCTGATGTTTCTACCTGGTTGGCTTCCAGTTCTTGCAGTCTCTCGCTGGGGTTCTAATATGTCACGATACTTGGAAACCATCAGAACCGAAATGAAGTAAACAACGGCTAGAGCTAAGAACTGTGCCTGCTTGCTGTCATCCTGTGTAAAATGAAAAGGCAGTTCTGACATTCAAATTTTTAAAGTTATCAGAGTACAAGAAACTGCTACTTCATTTTCTTTATGGAGGCAAAACATGACATTTAACTTCTATTAAAAATTTCAAGTATACGTTATTATTTAATTAGTATCATTTAAGTATAAATACAAACTCCAGAAATATACCATGAGTTATAGGTTGAAATTTAATTTCAAAAAATGAGAATGTTGTGGCTGAAAAGGCCACAAAATTTTATTCTTTGCCCCCTTCACCATTACTATCCACTACTTCCATAACAACAGAGTATGTACATTTATAAAATACACAGAAATCATAAGGCTGAAAGAATAATATCTGGATAAAAATTAATAGTTCCAAATGTTATAGTTAAGAAAAAATTAATAGAATAAAATTATAATTGAGATACATGTACAATTCTAACATATTACTACCTTAAGAGACTATATGAGAACAAAATAGGGGAAACATAAACCATGGGGGAACAGAAAATGTGACCTGTATGCAAGCTCAATATGAGCTAGAAGTGTGATATGGCAGCTTAAGAAAAGCTCATGTAACCTCTGACTGCATAAATAGATAAAAATAAGTAACAGTCCCACAATTCTGCACTGGAAAAATGACCTCTAAAACACTGCTAATATTTGAGGCTCTGAACTTCAAAAGCTCAATGACAAAATGGGAGTTTTTCCAGTGCAACAAATTGGTAAAAGGTATTTGATGAGTTAGGATACAGAGAGAATAGTTTCAAAAAAGCAGGGGCTTTTTCAAAAGACTGCAGGGACACTTGGGTGGCTCAATTGGTTGAGTGTCCGACTCTTAATTTTGGCTCAGTCATGGTCTCAGGGTCATGAGATGGAGCCCCGCACTGGGCTCCACACTCATAGGGGAATCTGCTTGAGATCCTCTCTCTCCCTCTGTCCACCCCCATGCCATTTCTCTCTCTTTCTCTAATAAATAAGTAAATCATTTTTCAAAAAAAAAATGCAGACTGCAATCTAGTAGAAAAGATAGTTCTGTAAGTATGCTTTGTAAACTATAAAGAGTTACATGTAACCTTGAAAGCCTAGATAACTATATTATAGGGGAAAAACTGATAAGGAGGCAAACTTACAAACTCTAATACAACTTTCAAATTAGCCTGTATCGAAGGAGTCAAATGTAAATGGACCTTTTTTCTAAGCTAGGGAAAGGTGACACTTCAAATCAAAACTACAAGTAATTACTGTGGCCCACAGATAATAGGTAAAAAATAGTACAATACAAATAAGGAAAGCAAACACGCATCAAAGTCTAGCAACTCCATTAAAAGCACTTTATATTTTTACTACATTTATTTATTAAAGATTTTATTTATTTATTTATTCGACAGAGATAGAGACAGCCAGCGAGAGAGGGAACACAAGCAGGGGGAGTGGGAGAGGAAGAAGCAGGCTCATAGCGGAGGAGCCTGATGTGGGGCTCGATCCCACAATGCCGGGATCACGCCCTGAGCCGAAGGCAGACGCTTAACCACTGTGCCACCCAGGTGCCCCTATTTTTGCTACATTTAAATGCAAACAAGATTCAGAATGTATGTGCATTTGTCAGAAAAGAAAGCAAACAAGAAATATTTAATAATTAATTTAAAACTATGAAATAGGATTAATACAGCTAATACAGAAAACTACCAAAACAGATTAAATTTGTTCTGAATTATTATAAATTTAGTATTTCATATTCTGAGGGTGACAGCTTTCCTAGAGATACAGTTTCTTTAAAGTGTCTGAAATGCATACTCTGTGCATTACAATGCTGATGGAATAAATATACAGAGAAGGGACAAAATCAAATACTGAAACAGTTATTATAAAGGAAAATGAAGAGCAATCATATCAACAAAGATACTGACCAGGAATGAATTCAAACACAGCTCAAGCTGTGACAGATTGTGATATTCTACAACACTTGCATTTCCACCACTGGAAACTCAGTGCCAGGCAATTACAAAGCATGTGTGGAATGAATGCATGTTAACTACAAAGTTGCAGTTGCAAACAACAGATATTGTGAAGTGTCCTAGCCAAGCTAAAATCTCCCATATGTATGGCATGAAAACAGTTGCATTTTCTTTTCAAATCCAGATCTGCAAACCAATTGTGCTGCTTATTCCCAGTTCTATCTTTAAAAATGAAGCACAACATCTGGAGGACAAGTAAATTTTTATAGAAATTAATTGTCTTGCCTACATATTTTATTATTATGAAGACATAAACTCTTATGTTTCACCCATCTGCTTAAGAAATGGGCCCCTCCACTATTCAATCTTGAATCAATATCATTAATTAACTCTGAAATCCTTTAAAAATTTTAATGCCTCTACCAGGATGTTAAAAAACTTTAATTTTTAAAGTCTAATTTTATTTCTTACCACATAGCAAATTTTGCCACACAACACTTTTGCTTAAACAGTTCATGTGAGTTTAAATCAGCAATATCTTCATAACAGAAAACAAACAACAGCAAGATATATACACATCTGTTACATGTTGTATGCATATATATATATATAAAGTGTACATATACTTTTCCTTAAAAACCTAAATTTTGATATAATTTGCTTATGAAATTAAGGCAATTAAAAATGACTACTGATTCACAAGAATTTCAAAAGTCAAGTGTAATTCTTAGCATGATATCTACAATTGCTTCTAAAATATATCAACTGTCAAACACTTCCAACAGGTGATGGGAGGAGTGTACTTGCTACGAGCACCAGGTGGTATACAGAAGTGTTGAATCACTATATTGTACACCTGCAACTAATAGTACACTGTATGTTAACTAACTGGATTTTAAATAAAAACTTAACAATAAATAAATAAATAAACAAATAAATACAAGTGAAAAAAGTGTCTTAGAATCTAGGAAATATGGTGATGAAAAAGAGAATACTTTGGAGACATCTACCTTAAGGTTCTCACCACCTCATATTACCAGGGGGATCTTAAAATTTTTGAGTCTTAAATTTCTCTTAACCATTAAATGGAAGTTTATGATAATACATATCAAGTGTCTGAAATACATTAGAAACTTAACGAACACAAGTTATATTACCTTAATGATGTTTAGAAGGTACATCTGGGAACACTTAATTCCCATCCTTCAGGAAGAAAGCTAGGCACCATTGCTGGGTTATCCAACATATTTAACATCTACAAGTCTTAGAAAAAATTACAATAATCTACCATAATAACCTAATGCTGAATTTACTGAGAATTTAAACACGTCACACTTAACATAAACCCCTTCTATGTTAGGTTTGAGTGTGCCTCTTGGAGATGAGGATATGCTCCATGTTTTAATCATTCTTCATTTGAAAAACATTCTTTCCATAGCATATTTTTTCAGGATGAATAATTCTAACTTCTAAATGATGAACCTGCTAGTGATTTTTTTTTCCAAGTCTGGATTAGAGTCCAGATTATTCTAAGACTCATACATCATAATTTTTATAGTCATGCATTTTATCTCCATTAAAAATTTTATTATTTATTAATTACAAAAGAAATATGGGTTTATTACAGGACACTTGAGAACACAAAAAAGTATAAAAGACTAAAGTACAAAATAAAAATTGTTTACCTAGACATAATCATTAGTAGAACTTGGTATGTTTTTTCTAGTCTTTTTTTTTAAGGTACACATGTACGTGTACATACACTCAACATAAAAATGTAATTTTTGCGTAATAAAAGTACTATTGTATACTGCTGCTCTCCTTTAAAACATGACCATTTTTCTGTGTCACAGAATTTCCCTCAAAAATATGATTTTAATGGCTGCAGAGTGTCCCACTGAATGAATATACTATGATCTATTAAGGTGAAACTCGACTGTTAGGTATTTGTAACATTGCCAATCTCTCTGTAGACATCTTTGACAAGCACATGAAGTCAGATAATTTCTGGGTAGAACCACTGGGTCACAGGGAGTCAATATTTGCAACAGTTTTAACACATAATGCAAAAGAATTATTCAGAAAGTTTATCCAATTTAAATGTCCACTAGTGATAAATAACAGAGTATGTTTCAATGTACGCTTGCAATGCCGGGTATTATTATTTAAAGTTTTTTCTTTATCTAATACTAAAAATATCTCACTTATTCTAATTTGCATTTCTTTGACTACTGATGATACTGACTTCATCATATATTTGTTACCTTGTCTTTTATATTTTATGTCCACTGTCTGATTTTCTGTTGGTATGTTTGTAATTTTTCTAGTAATTTATAAGAACTGATACATATTAAAGAGAATGATAATTTTTCTGTTGCATATTCCTACCATGCAGTATTATGCTGTGTGACTTATGTATGTTTTAACCACTTTCTAAAGTACAAAGTACTCATCCAACTTATTGTTAAATGTATATTTAAAATATAGGCTTTCCTACTCTTGATCTCAGGGTCATGAGTTCAAGCCCCACACTGGGCGTGGAGCCTACTTAAATAAATAAACTTTCTTCTGTGTTTCATAAATCATCAATTAAAATAAGAAAAACAGAATCCAAAGTGGCTGGAAAATAATAACTATGTTAAGGGATAATGTCAATATTGAATCTGCTGTGCAATATGTTTCTATGTGATTTGTGAAAAGGCCAATCTTATCTTTACTTGAATAAGTGATCATATAACTGGGGTGTTCCAAGAAACCATCTCTGTAAGCTATCTTTTCCTTAAGCTTTACAAAGCTACTTTGGTAACTCAAATTCTCATAAATACCTATTATTTTTAAAATGTAGATCTTCTTTCAAAAGTAATTGCTGCCCCTCAAAAAAGTAATTGCCAGTAACACCTTAGTGAATTAATCCCTTTTATCCATAGTACAAGGAACGTTGATAATAACAAAATAATCAGTACCTAGAAATGGAACAAGGAATATAAAAGAGAAAAGTATGTGATTCAGCACACAGTGAATCATAATTTTTCAAGGTTACCCCTAGTCTTAGTGTATGCACAAATTAAATCAAAATTTCACATCATCTGACAAAATGATATTATCAATAAGCTTTTAGAGAAAGCAAAGGTCTTACAACCAGAAGTATGTTCTAAACCTACAATTCCTGACAGAACATTTCATTGTAATTGCAGGTTTCTAATAAAATCTAAATTATTTTACACAAATGACAGTGGAAGATTTTTTTTCTTGGGAAATCAAGCAGGTATAACTTACCACATCCCGAAAGACGACAGCACGAAGGCGATTAATATCGACATCCTGAAGAAGTCTATCAGGATCTTTAATAGGAGAAAGGTTACCTGGAACACTTTCTAATGGAGTCTTAAAAAAGAAAGAGAATTGTTAAAAAAGAAAATAGCATAATACAGAAACTCATATAGGAGAGTAATTTCTAGTATCTTCAGGCATTACACGAGCCACGGTCTTTACCTTCCCATCAAGAGTAATACGCATCGACAATAGCACTCTATCACAAGACACTGCTTGTGTTCTCCTCTGACTTTTTTGTCAGTTTCACTTACTCATAGTGTTCTTGTGCTTCAACACCACTGCTACCACGAAGACTTAGAAAAGTAGTAAGAATGAAGTGGAAAAGAAACTGATCTTGGACTTCAGAAGGTTTGAGCTCAAACTCTGCTGTGTAACCTTGGGCTTGTTACTAAAATTTTCTGAGCCTTACTTTCCCAATCTCTACTTAATAAATCTCTTGGAGTCACCGGGCTCATTTATCCATCATGCT
>NC_048224.1:74798194-74891810 GCF_002007445.2 Ailuropoda melanoleuca | reverse complement strand
TATGGAACATAAGAACTAGGATGATCGGTAGGGGAAGAAAGGGATAAAGAAAGGGGGGTAATCAGAAGGGGGAATGAAACACGAGAGACTATGGACTCTGAGAAACAAACTGAAGACTTCAGAGGGGAGGGGGTGGGGGAATGGGATAGACTGGTGATGGGTAGTAAGGAAGGGCACGTATTGCATGGTGCACTGGGTGTTATACGCAACTAATGAAGCATCGAACTTTGCATCGGAATCCGGGGATGTGCTGTATGGTGACTAACATAATATAATAATAAAATAAAATTTAAAAAAAAAAAGAGTTTCTTTGGTATATAAAGGAGTTAAATGCTGAGTCATTGTGTATGCACATCTTTGACTTGACAAGATATTGTCAGATTCTCTCCAAAGCGGTTGTTCCAATTTTTCACTCCTACTGGCAGTGAATGAGATGTTCTCGCTTCTCTACCTTCTTGTCATATCTTGATAATGTCAGATTTTTTGTTTTTTGCTAATATGATGGGTGAAAAGTTATCTTGGAATGGTTTTAATGTGCATTTTCCTGATTACTAGTGAGGTAGAGCATTTTATTATATGTTTACTGGCCTTCTGGCTGTCCTCTTCATTGAAATATCTATTTAAAGCTTTTGCCCATTTTTCTACTATGTTGTTTTTCTTACTGACATTTGAATTCTTAATATATTCAGGATATTATCAGTTATATCCATTGAAAATACATTATTCTGGGCCTGTGACTGTCTTTTCACTTTGAAAAGTGTCTTTTTCTTTATGGCATCTTTTGAATAACAGAAGTTTAAAAATTTAAAATAGTCAAACATTTCAATCTTTTCCTTTATGGTTTTTTTTTCTCTCCACATCTCTCTCTCTCTCTCTCTCTGCCTCCCTTTCTCCCTCTTTTTTCCTTTGATGTGCTTAGTTTCAGGAATTCTACTGTATCTTAAGATCATAAATATATTCTCACAATTTATTCTAGAAGAGTTAAAATTTGTCTTTCACATCTAGGATTTTAATGCATCTGGAAATGATTTTTGTATATAGTTAGGTAATAATCCAATTCATTTAGTCTATTTTCCACACAGCAACTGGAGCAATTTTTTTTTTTAAACAGAGATACAATCTAGTGATTCTCTTGCTCAAAACTTTCTGATGACTTCCTATCCCACTTTGAATACAACCCAATGTCTTCCTTTGTCCTATAAGGTCTCCCGTGTACTGACACTTGGCAACTTCCCGACCTTATCTTCTGTCACCCCTTTGTTTATTCTATTCAAGCTGTACTGGCCTATTAGCTATTCTCCAAACATTCCAAAGTCATGTTTACCTTAGAGCTTCACTATTTCCTCCGTATGAAATGTTCTTTTTCCTCGGGTATTTTCATGAATCTCTTCCTCTGTTAATTTAGATCCATACTCAAATATTAATTTATCAGAGAGGATTTCCCTGTCTGATCTATATAAAATTCCTGTCCCCTCCCTACTTCCTCTTACCTTGCTTTATTTTGATTTTTCTTCATAGTACTTACAACTCTCTGACCTATATTTTGTCTAGTTATTTATTGTTTTCTCAACCAAAATACAAGTTCTCTGAGGGAAGGTGTTTTCTATATCTATACCTCTGCATTGCTGGTACCTAGGGAAGTACCTGGAACATAGTAGGGGCTCGGTAAATGTTTGCTGAATGAATGAATGAGTGATGTCTCTTAGGACTTACAAAAATATCTATAATTTATTTCACTGGACCTGTTTGCTTTTCAGATCTATGCCACAATTTGAGTAGAGCAATTTCCTATCCTGTATAAATTTATAGCAAAATTCCCACCTGTTTGAGTAAATACACACTTTTTTTTTAGTCATGATTGGATGATAACTATTACCTCTTTATTCACAGCAAGTTTTATCGTTGAAGTCCAATCTGTTGCATTGCCTCAAAATCTTTTTAACTTAACATTTCATTTTATATAAAGCAGTTTGACTGGAAAAAAAGAAAAGTTTACTCAATGGTCAAATTTGGTGGGAAACATGCGAAGACTTGGCTGTCTAGAATGTGATCTAAAGGATAATATTCCCAATGGTAAAGTCTCATTTCTGGGCTGTTAAGACCATAAACTGAAAATGAATGTTTTATCACCCAAAACCACACTGCAGGGAAACAGTGAGAGTGTATTCATTTTTGGCTTTAACTTAGTTGTCTCAGGCCAATGATCTTGGTTGATAGAAGAAAAATCTCCAGGTGGTCTCTTTGATTTATAGACTTCATGCCCTCAGGGTTGGCCATCTTTGTAATCATTTTGTAGTTGGCCTGCATATTTACTCGCACTATGACTGAAACGTGCAAAGAAAATGTAATTGGTTCTTAAACTCTTTACTTCCTAAAGCAGATCTAATCATCATCATGAACCCTACAGTGTTCCAGAGAAATTCTTAAACTTGCCATAAGTGATTTCTCGGTGTTTCATTGGATATTGTGTATAGAGTGGTGGCTCTGTGTCTGGAGCATGGATTATTTTAATTATGTATTTTAAAAAAAGCATTTGCTATTAATTCATTTTATAAATGATTGAGAAGGCCATTGCTTGTAGATAAATGCTCAGGTTTCTTCCCTCTGAGTAGATGTCTTTATGGCGGTTCAGTGTGTTAAGTCTTTGTGTTGCCATCGAAGTCCTTGCTCCCTTGAGTTGGGTTTGCCCTCCATCTGCCTTTGGGCCACAACATTAGATAGAAACCCAAAAGAGAAACCAGATTTCTGATCATAGGAAATCCAAAAATTTTATTATATTATATTTGAAAGCAATTGTATAACAAATATTTAATTGTATTTTATTAAAATACCATGCTAGGTGTCTTGCTGATTTAGCATCAACTCCATATCGGGGGGGGGGTGCTAATAAAACTGCATCATAGGTCTGTTGTGAGAGTTCAAATAAGAAGAGCAGTGGACAGAGCCTGGGAGAAGGCCTCGCTCATAGAAATTGGCTCAGCACCAGCTCATTGCCTCTCTTTCCCTGGGAGAGTAATGGAATGGTTTTTCCCCCCCTACAGTATGACTTGTTTTAATTATAGATGTTTTTAAAATGTTTGTTATTAATTCCTTTCTATAAATGATTAAAAAGGCTGCCTCTCTTCTCTGTGCACTTAGTTAAAAGCTTTTCATCCTTAATGTAGACTTTACAGAAGAAAATGTTTGAAAGGCCGATCATGTGCGGGAGATGCCAAGAAGCTACTACTGGTTAAGTAAAGTGATACTCAGTGTTATTAAGATCCATGCGGTGTATGAGCATCATCTCACCAAATCACCACAATTCCTTATAAGTTAGGAAGCAAATGCCTTATTTTCAATATGGAGAAAGCTATGAAAGAAGTTACATGCTTTTCCCCAAATCAAGGCAATTGAATATTAGAACAGAATCTCTCTTCATTGATTTATAATCTGATGTCCTTTGCTTCTACAATCTCTTGTACTTTGCCTCTACAGGAAAAGTATTGAATTTGGCCCATGTTCGAGCTAAATGGGAAAGTAGATCATTATAATTATTTGACAATTTTGGGCTGGGTAGTGCTTATTTTGATTTTGATATTTAACAAAAGTGAGGAAACTCTGTAACTATCCCAAGGAAGTAGTGCTTGACATAATTTCTAGGGCTTGTACCCACTCACTTCCCCAGGCACTTCATTAAAACCATTTCAAACTTAATGTAGGCCACCGAAGAAAGTGTTAGAAAGAGGAATCATGTACAGGAGATGCCATTAAGTTATTACTAAAGAACAGCTCCAGGAAAATTGAAAGTAGCTGCCTTCTAGAAATTGTAGAGTTTGGAAGAAGCAGTGAATGTATTTTGCCCTCTCTTAGTTGAGAACAGTCAATGCTAGACACTGAGATTCCTTAAGTGGTTTGATTTTTTTTTTTCCCTGCTGAGTGGGAGTAAATTGGGTGGGAAGGACAATTGTGGTGTGTGGTTAATTTTGGGGGGAAAGACTGTTAAACTCTATGGTTGAAAGTTGGGTCCAACATTGAGATAAAGATTCAGTGTTGCTGCCTTTCCTACAGCATGGAGCAGAGATTGAATTCCAAAGACAAGAGTGGGTCGCTCGTTAGAATAATTCAATATTTATTCATTAGTCAATCATGTGTTCAATCCTTCAACAGATACCATGCTAAGTGCTGAGGATATCAAATGAGACATAAGCTCTTTCTCTAAGAATGAGTTTCTCTGTGTGCCAAAGATCATCTAGAAGAGAGGAGGTCAAGGCATTAAAAGAAGACATCACTTTTCTGAGGTAGCAAGAGCTATGGCTTCTGGTTGCATAGATAGGATTTTTGATAAATGAAAAGTCAAATCTGGACCCTTTTGGCCAATCCAAGGGGTATAGTAGGTACCCTCATGGTCCAAAATAGAACACCTCCTGGTTGAAGACGCTGAATCAGGTAAACAGAGAACAGTATTAGCCATGTGACTTGAATTCACATCTGAACTAAGGTAACTTCTTGGAGCAAAGAGAGTAGAACATATTTTGGAGTGACCACTCTGGCAGACTTTGCACTCATGGAAGAACTTAGAACATTTCTCATACCAAGCCAGTAAGTGATAAAGAAGGATACTTATTATGGCATATATTAGATGGTTATAAGTCTCTGTAGATAATACATAATATTTATTTCATTTTTAGTCCTAGTGAAAACATCCTTCTGAAAAGTCTGGGAGATTTCCTTTGGTTTTTGAGTAGGAGCTTGGTCAAAAGCCATGTATGACACTATCACACATGTGTGACACAGAATTTTATTAAAAAAATCAGAAAAGTGCTCTATATATAAAATTTCATAAATTTCATAAATTTTTATTCATCATTCCATCTATCTATTCATCAATTCATTCATAGAGTATTTATCAAGCATCCCCTCCGCTCCAGGCATTGTGTCTACTACTGAAGATATAGCATAGATATACCCTCCCGTAAGAAGTGTGAAGGCCCAGAATTGAAGATAAAATATTACGGAGCTTCTTTCTCTCAAGGTCTGTCTACTGGGGTACAGTTTAGAGTAAGGGTCATAATATTCACAAAACACTGTTTCTCTTTGTCCTGCCCCAGTCTGCTTTGCGAGAACTCACAGTCATCCCCTAAGAATTCAGCACAACTTCGAGGGTGTCTTGCACCTATTCCTTATGGGATTTACAGATTCCCCCTCTTTTCTAGATTCCAGTGACAAGGTCTTCTCTATCTGCAAAAGATAATAGTGGCAACTCTGTTGCCTATCATTGTCCTCATGTCTCCAACAACTACCCACCTTTCTCTCTTTTCTTCTGATCTCTCTGAGAAACTAGAAGCCATCATAAGAGGTGTTTTTTATTAAAAAATAAGAAACAGTCAGTTAGTATTTTTTGTCTTTTTGTGAATATTCTTTAAAGAAATACATAAGAAAGCACCTCAAGATATCTGTGCTTGCATGGTGGTTAATGGGGAGTGCCCGACAGAAAAGATGTAATTTTAAGTGTTGCCCTCATAACAATTTACGTGGAGGAATCCCAAAATCTCAGTAGTAAAATAGGTCAAAAATTTTAGCTTAATATATAGTGTGGCTACTATGGTTAATAATACTCTATTGCATATTTGAGAGAGTAGATCTTGAAAGTTTCATCACAAATAAAAGCATTCTGTAATTATATATGGTGATAGACGTTAACTAGAGTTATCATGGTGATTGTTTTGCAATATATGCAAATATCAAATCATTATGGTGTACACCTGCAACTAATATAATATCGTATGTCAATTAAACCTTAATAAAAATAATTGTTAGTTGGCCATAGCAACCTCTTTCTAGATATGACACCTGAGGCAAGACAAAAGCAAAAATAAACTCTTGGTACCACACCAAAGTAAAAATCTTTTGCACAACAAAGGAAATAATCAACAAAGCTAAAAGAAAACCTACTGAATGAGGAAAGATATTTGCAAAGAGCATACCTGATAAAGGGCTTTTATCCAAAATTTAAAGAACTTATACAATTTAACACACACACACACACAAAATCTAATTAAAAATGGGCAGGAGATATGAACAGACATTTCTCCAAAGAAGACATTTCTCCAAAGATGGCCAACAGACACATGAAAAGATGTTCAACATCACTCACCATCAGGGAAATACAAATCAAAATCACATAAACAGCAAGTGTTGAAAATGTGGAGACAAAGGAATCTTGGGCACTGTTGGTAGGAATGCAAACTGGTGTAGCCGATGTGGAAATAGCATGGTGGTTCCCCATAAAGTTAAAAATAGAACTACCTTATTATCTAATAATCTGGTTATTTACCCAAAAAATATAAAAACACTAATTCGAAGGGATACATGCACCCCTATGTTTATTGCAGCATTATTTGCAAGAGTCAAACTATGGAAGCAGCCCAAGTGTTCGTTGATAGATGAATAAAGAAGAGGTGGTGTATATGCCCGTGGAATATTATTCAGCCATAAAAAAGAATGAAATCATGCCGTTTTCAACAACATGGACAGAGCTAGAGAGTATAATGCTAAGTGAAAAAGTCAGAGAAAGACGAATACCATATAATATCACTCAAGGGGGATTTAAGAATTAAAAGATCAAAGGGGAAAAAAAAGAGAAAGAAGCCAAAAAAACACTCCTTTTTTTTTTTTTTTAAGATTTTAAGTACTCGCTACACCCATCATGGGGTTTGAATTCACAACCCCGAGATTGAGAGTCACATGCTCTACTGACTGAGCCAGCCAGGAGCCATGAGACTCTCAACCACAGAGAACAAGCTGATGGTTGCCAGAGGGGAGGTAGGTGGATAGATGGGTTAAATAGGTGATGGGGATTAAAGAGTACACTTATCATGATGAGCACTGTGTAATGTACAGAATTGTTGAACCACTATATTGTTCATCTGAAACTAATATAACAGTGTTAAGTATACTGGAATTAAAATTAAAAACTTTAAGGAAAGTTGCAATTTTTACAAAAAAAATTAATCGATTGAAATATACATTATATTTATCAATGTGAAATTAAAATGCAAGAACAATTAGTGATAATTGTGAGAGTTGTTGATTTTCTAGACATATTTAAGAGTTTTAAATAGTTAAATAGGAAGATAAATCACTATTTAATGTAAATATTAAGAGATAGTATGTTGGATATTAGTTTTTAAAAAAACATAAATCTTCTAAAACCAATAAATATTTATAAAATTTATATATACAAAGCAAAATAATGGAAATTAGATATCAGAGTTCTAATTTTTGTAAAATTATCTGGTGTTCTGTATTTATAATTTTAAATAAAACAGCAGTTTAGCACTGTAAAAAATTAAATAAAAAATAATTCTTAGCTCAATAGGCAGAGGGATTATTAGTTAATATTTTGGTTAACTGTTGAATGCTGGGAAAGGCATAGGCCATGACTGCTTTTTCCCCTTAAGGAGTTGTTCTAAATGATATGAATATACAGGTTTTTTTTTTTTAATATATCTATAAGAAAGGGATTTCTTGGTGGGTTCTCATTGTCATTTACATGTCTAATATTTAAAAATCTACCATTCTGGAGAAAAATAATTTCTTTTCCATGATTTATGCTTCCTTCTTGTTGGAG
This sequence comes from Ailuropoda melanoleuca, assembly GCF_002007445.2. Lineage (NCBI taxonomy): Eukaryota > Metazoa > Chordata > Mammalia > Carnivora > Ursidae > Ailuropoda > Ailuropoda melanoleuca. Next base: position 74,884,201 of record NC_048224.1, on the reverse strand, counting down.
AATTATATTTAAAAGACTCCTGGTATTCGTATGTTGAGAGCTTTGGAACCCATGTGAAACCAGTTAGAAGGCATGCTGAAACTTTATTCAGTTAAGTGCAGAGAAACTTTATTCGGTTAAGTGCAGAGAAGGGTATAGACTAGGAACCCACAAGACTGAGACTCTGAGAACTCACCCAGCAATAAGACTGACCACAATAGTGGACAATTTTAATTTTGCAGCCCAGTATTTATTCTCCTTTTTTGTGATAGCAGCATTCCAGACATGGTGTAGAGAAACACTCCTTTTTTAATAGGATATAGTCAATAGTGGTACCTGTCTTCCTCTGGCCAATGGGTGGGCACATGGCCTAAGTTTAGCCAACCTGATGGCTTCTCCCTAGAACTGAAGTATTGGGGAATGTATTCAAAGTATTAGAAGTATTGGGGAATGTATTTGTCCCAGTAGTGGCCTCCTGAAGAGACTGTCCTTTCATTCCTCCCTACCTCAGTACCCAGAATAGCTCTGGTTTCTGGTCTTTCTGAATTTCAATGTTTTAGATTTTTATTTAGTTTTCAAGCTACACAACTTTCCGATTGTTTTTCTTCCATTAAAGAAGCTCAAAATGATTTGTATTGCTTGCACTTACTGATATACATCCCCACCCCAAGTTAAGGGGCACTTAGCAGTGTCTGCTATATTACAATGTAATGGGGATGTGGCTACTTTTCTCATGAAATGGTATTTGTTTCCTTGAGGCTCAATTAATTGCATGGGTTCTCTGGGCCCATCCCATAATGGAAGTTACAGGGCACTGGAAACTTTGACTCCCAAGAAGGTTAGGAATGAGATTGGGAGAATTAGGCAAGGACTAGACAGAAGGTCAGGGACCTGGACAAACCAGTTGGGATTCAGGAGAGAGCTCCAGTCTCACTAGAAATGAAATCCACTTCTAAAACCAAGACAGCAAAAAATTGAGAGTAATGGAGATAACATTATACATTGGGAAGCACAATCCCTGGGGCCCCCTTAGACTCATCAAGTAAGGGATTTAAAAAAGCAAGACCAACTCAAGTTAGACAACTGGGGATAAGGGGGTAGCTAGCAGTATGCTATTGAAGAGTCACATAGGGCACCTGGGTGGCTCAGTCAGTTAAGCGACTGCCTTTGGCTCAGGTCAAGATCCCGGGGTCCTGGGATCGAGCCCCGTATCAGGCTCCCTGCTCATCGGGGAGTCTGCTTCTCCCTCTGCCTCTGCCCCTCCCCCCTGCTTGTGCTCTCTCTCTGTCAAATAAATAAATAAAATCTGAAACAACAACAGCAGAATAGGAGTGCCTTTAAAAAAAAAAGAAGAGTCGCATAGAACTGGGTTCAAAACCTTGGTTCAAAATCTGGGTTCTTCCTGTGGTAATGGTGAAACTATGGAGAAGCTCGCAAGGGGTGAGATGCATGTGTCTTCCTCTGGAATGCCTTCCCTGTCATTTCCCCTTGTTCTTCTTTCCACCCTATGCTGGTTTCAATGCTCCTGCTATGCGCCCCGGTGGTAACATCTACTTTCCCTAACACGGTGTCTGTGAACTTCATGTCATTTGTTTGTCACCCCAACCAGACAGCCAACTTCACAAAAGAGCAACCTTGTCTTTCTTATTCACCTTTGTATCCTCAAGGTAACCACAGTGCCTGACACATCATAAAAATGAGTGGAGCATTGAATAAGCAAAAAGGAGGCTGAAGAGCTGTGAGAAAGGTGGAAGGAGAGTCTGTGATAAGCAAGGCAATGGAAAGCCCTTTTTACATGTGGTAGTATTACGTTAAGTAATGTATTTGCAAAGTCCTATATCTGAGGTTGATTCTAAATGATAAAAATAAAAGGTCCCTTGGCAGTAATTAGGGGATTTTTGATAATAATGTAAAACTTCTCTAAAGCATGTTTAATCTTTTCACACAGGGTATTTTTCTTTATTATACTAGCCCAATCACCTAATATATGTAGGAAAATGTTTTGCTTCACAATGACATATAACAATTTTAATAGCACCTATTAAAGTGCTTTACACATAATAGTTGTTCAGCAACTAATTGTTGATGGAGCAAATATATTCAGCAAAATTGGCCTCCTTTTATAAGCACTTTTAAAGCTAAGAATAACTACTTGCTATATAATTCTATAACAGCTCACATTTCAGCAAAATATTAAATGAGAATAAAGAAGAAAAATATCTTACATATTTTTCTTGATATAAACTTGTGTTATAGCTTCTTCTTGCTTATCCAACCAATGAGGTTTGGATTTTGAAATGAATTACAACACATCTTGTCACCTGACACATTCTTTCATAAAGAACCTTTGATAAATCTTAACTGTGCACATTAGCTGTGTTAAGGTCTTAATCCTACATGAAAAAATATCTCTGTTTACCTAGTGAAAAAGGATCATTTTCTTCCTCTTGGTAGAAATTAAAAGCCCATAACATTTGAAAAGGTAGACTCTGCCAATGTACTTCTCTCTCTATAAATCGTCAGACAGTGATTTCTTGCAAAACAGGTTTCATGTAATATTTATGTAAGTTGCACATGACCTTGAATGAAAGCAAGCATTAGAAGAAACAGTGTTCTTATTGTTCGACAGAATGCTTCTCTATCTTGTCAGATATTACTTTCTCAGGTCATATGTGATTTTTTTTTAACAGAAGTTGTTTATTTTAAAGCTGGGCTATGGAGAAATGTGACATTTCTTTTTAGAATCAATACTATTTTATCTCGTAAAAGATTTCTGTAAATAAGCAAAGAGGAATACCAGCAGCAAAGCTGGGTGTAGAATAAATGCGGATGAGTAGAAAATTAAAATGTCCCTTTACCATTCACAGAGTGGATGCTGGAGGAATCATGAGAGCAGATGGAAAAGATCAGATGTGTGAGAGGTAGGGTGCTGGTCGTTGTGTTTGAGAAACACATGCCCTCATCCAACTTTGCTGCTCTCAAGAAAATCTGTAGAGTAAGGATAGGTAGTGCATACTGGGTTCTGGCCTGACCTGGAGAATTTATTAGCTATGTGACCTTGGGCAATTCATTAGCTCTCCTGAACTTTTCATTGCCCATAAAATAATATGTAGGATTCTTACCTGGGTTACCTGATTATAAGGCTTCTCCTACCTTTCCTACTTATTGCTTCCTTCTTAGCACGCTAAGTTCCAGTCATATTCAACTCCACGTCACCTCCTTTTATTTTCTTTACAGAACTCTCTTGAAATGATCTTGTGCATGTGTTGTTTTCCTTCACTAGGATGTAAGTGTCATGATGGGAGGAATCTTGGGTATTGTTCTTACCATAGACCAAGCACTGCAACGATGCCGGGAAATTAGTTGGTACATAATAATTGGTGAATGACTGTGAGGCGTATATCCAAAAGATGTGAACACGGGGACTGGAATAGATACTTACACATCCATGTTCATAGCAACCTTATTTACCATAGCCAAAAGGTGAAAGCAACTCAAGTGTCCATCAGTGAATAAATGGATAAACAAAATATGGCATATACATACAATGGAATATCATTCAGCCCTTCTGACACATGCTACAACATGGATGAACCATGGGGACATTATGGTATGTGAAATAAGTCAGACACAAAAGAACAAATAATCTATGATTCTACTTATATGAGGTACTTGGAGTAGTCAAATTCATAGAGACAGAAAGCAGAGTAGTGATTGCCAGGGGCTAAAGGGAGGGGGATGGGGAGCTGTTATTTAATGGGTGCAGACTTATAGTTTGGGAAGATGAAAAAGTTCCGGAAGTGGATGGTGATGAGGGTTGCACAACAATGTGAAAGTACTTCATGCCACTGAACTATATACTTAAAAGACGTTAAAATGGTAAATTTTATGTTATGTGTATTTTACAACAATAAAAAGAAATTGGTGAATCAGTGAGTGTGGAGGTCCTTCATATAAGGGGTTCTCACTCCCTGGAACACTGTCCTCTGTCATTCCTCCATCCCTGCTCTATCCTCCCCTTATCCTTCCACCAAGCCAATTCTTAGTCGTATACCAGGTCTCACTTATCAAGGTTTCTCAACAACAGCAATATTGAAGTTTTGGGATGAGTAATTCTTTATTGTGGGAGGTTGTCATGTGGGTGAGTCTCTGACATTTCCTATACTTTATTTACTAAACTTAGAAAAAGTACTATATCCGGTGTAGTTCACTTGTAGCACTCAAGGAGTCCGTGTCTGAATCGGGATAGAATAAGTCCTATCACTAAGCATACTTTTATCTTTAGAAAGTCTGTCTGTGTACATAAAAGCCATGAGTTGTAAATTCACTACAAGATTGCTAATTTGGGGCTTGATCTTTGGGGGACAAAAACTAAAACCCAGGTAAAAAATGAATTTATTTTCGCTCATGGATTTTGACAAAAGAGATCTATACTTAATATACTAAAAATAGATAACTTAATTGTTTTCTCTAATGTGCTATAAAGGTACCAAGTACGGAAGAAGAAATTGAAATTATGTTCAATTTATCTGTTCTGATAGAAATAACTTAGAATTATGACTTCACATTTGAGAGAATCTTTTGTTGTTGTTGTTAGAGTCCTTATGTGTTATAATCAGAGGGTTCATGTTCTTACACAAATGAAAAGGAACCCAATATATGTCTAATCACAAGCTAAACTAGAAAAAGCAGGTAGGTGATATGAGCATTAGAAACATGTAGAAAAAGTTGATGTGCTAAAGACAGAGCAAAGGAAATAATTGCCTGAAAAGAAGAACATAAATAATATGTTTGAAGGAATAATGGTACGTTTGTTAATTAAAAGCTAAATTTGAATCACTTAAATAGCAGAATATGGAGGAAATAGGGTGACCTTCATGTTTCAACCTTCTATGTGTTCCTTTCCTCCTTACCATTTATCAGGCATGTATGTGAGAGGACCGGCAAAGTGGCTCACTCATCACCGGCTCCTGCACCTTTTAGTATGGCTTCCTGAACCATTGAGGCAGGAAGGTTAAACTACATTTCTTAGACTCCTCTGCAGTTAAGATTTCACATGTGAGCTATGTTTCCTCAGCCATATGTAACTTGTGTGAACTGTGCCTCAGTATATGGCTTACAGGCTTTGCGTGCTGTGATGGCACCTTTTGGAGTGGTGCCTGGTCTCCTTTTTGTAGTTGAGACTTGGAAAGAAGAAGTGAGTAATGAGGGGTTGGTGAAAATATGCAGGGAGATAGAACCTTCTAGCAAGTGTGGTAGTGAAATGTTTGGTTCTTCTGGGGAAACTTTGAGAAAGGAACTACTGATCCTATCATTGGCCTGGGACGGTGAGGTTTCGGCTAGAACAGGAACTCAGAGGAACTGAGTATTGTTGGTTGAGAAGCATCCAAACTACACAACCTGCCTCTCCTAGACATTTCGTTAGCTGCCTAATACCTTGTAATAATTCTCTTTTGGCACAGACTAGCTAAATGAGATTACATTTCCAGAAACTATGGGTTTTGACAGACACATTTGTTATGGTCAACATCTGTGATAGGTACTATAGATAGGGAAATAAATTTATGCCCAACTTCTCATTTTTTTTTTCACAAATGTTCATTCTGAAGGGCTTTGCAGTCTTGTGGAGGAAGCCAGAAATAGGCATGTAAAAAAACAGTAACAGTACAATTGAATAGATACTCTTATAGACGGCTAATACACAATGAAATAGGAGCACAGAAAATGAACAATGGCCTAGCAGGGTAATCAGTCAAGAAGAATAATTGGACCAGGGAAAGTTTCATAGAAAGGGTATCAATTGCACTGCATCCTTAAGAATGAATGGAAGTGTCTCAGGTAAAGAAAGTGGGAAGGATATTCCTAGAAGAGGGAAGAGAATGTTCGGAGTTATGGAGTGATGAAACAGCATAGGGCATTCAGCAAGTGTAAGGATTTTGCTATTTATATGGGGTATAAAATTGATGTCAAGGAGGTGAACCCAGGAGGAAAATGGGAGAGTCTTGAATGTCAGATTTAGGAGTTTGGCTCTGAGGATTTGGGGCAGGAGAATATCACATGTTTCAGAGAGATTACTTGGGCAGCCATATGTGGAATAGATGGAGGGCACTTTTTGAGGTAGGCAGATGCAGGGAAGATTTAAGAGGCTATTATAATAATCTAAGGGAGAAATGGTGAGGCTGTGGCACAAGGAACTGAGTGGAATGAATGGATTAGAGAGAGATTGTAGTTGCTGGTCTGAAGCCGGAACTTAATAAACACTAACTGAATGAAATGCAATGGCGGCTGTGGGGGCTGTGGGGGGCGGGGGTTGAACATGATGAAGAGTTCTTGGCTTGATGAATAGGAGGAGATGGAACATGCTTTTTAGTAAATACACAGAAAGAGTGCCAGTGGTGCTGTTAGTATCTACCTCTATTGGAAAGCAGAAAATATGTGATCAGCGACCTTCTATTATGTTTATTTACTTTCATCCCTCCACTCACTCCTCCACTCAACAAGTATTTATCGAGAACTGTCGATGTGGTAGCAGTGAGCTGGGCACTATGAATTCCATAGTGAACTAGCCAGGCTAAGTGGAATAGCAGACATAAAATGAATAATGATAGAGTAACTAATTAGTCATGAAGAGCATTCCGAAGGATAAGCACAGGGTGTTTTATGACGGGGAAGGTTTAGGGTTGTATGAGCCAGAAGGGGAGGTACTGTGCATTATTCATGTAGTGAGACTAAAACTTGTTTTTCCAAAGAAGATTGTACTTTTAAAAATCTATCATGTTATCCAGATTCCATAAAGACCATTGTTCTTATATCTTTAAGGCATGATACCATGGTGTCATTGTTGGAAATCTTTCTCTATGCAGGGGAGATCTACCCATTCATTCTCCCTTCTGCCACTATTAGTAAAGACTCTACTGATTAATTATTAACTAGCAAATGTATCTCTAGAACACCACACTAAGTGGTAACATATTAATGAAGATGGATTTGAGGTCCTATTCACACTTCTTGAGGGAAGGAAGCTGGACTATGCTGACAACCAATCCCATTAATCACTTTCTGTTAGATTTACTGTGTGATTTAGTTTGCTTTTCAGTGGGGATTCTTTTCTCCATTTGAAAATAGATACTTTCTGCAGATAAAGGAAATGCCTGTAAGATTTACAATGACACCAACCATTCTAATTTATAGAGAAAGCCTGCATGGGTTACTAGGGAGAACATTTATAGGTTGGTAGACCAATATAAGTCATAGGGTCTTGGCTATCACTTTATAAATGAAGCAGTCTGTCCATAGGTGTATCAAATTAATTGAAGAAACCTGAAGTAAAGTACAATGCTTAATTGGCTGAGAGCAGTGTTTTTCAAACTTCAGATTGCAACTCATTAAAGGCTTGTGAAATCAATTTAGTGAGTTGTGTTAAACATAATTTAAAAGAGGAAATAGAATAGGAAATGTAGTAAAACAATAGCAGAGAATATTATCTATAGAAAGAATAAGTACTGTTTTGTAAAGCTTTTATTTCACATATATGCATACCTAATATACATGTTGTATTGGATAAAAGTATAAAATGTATGTAAACTTATTTATGTACATCCTAGGTCAATATAGGAAACGTCGAGGAAATTTCAAAGCCGTAGATCTGGAAAAAAAATTCTAGAAAAAGTTCCCTCCAAGTCTTCCATTAGGATACCAATTCCAAGTTAATTATTATTGCTTAAAGTACATTGGAAACTATTATAACTGTTGGGAATTGTTTAACAAATTTTTGCTCTGAATGAATGCTGGGTAAAAAACAGAAAGTACTCTTGGTTTGGTAAATACATATTTGATACACTAAATAAAGGTGACTTAACATCTTTGGGTTTACTAATTTCGTTGCTTACAAAGAGTTCTATAGTAGTCATCCCTTATCTGTGGGGAATATATTCCCAGACCCCCAGTAAAAGGCTAAAACCACAGATAGTATCTAACCCTATCTATACTATGTATTTTCCCTAAGCATACATACCTATGATAAAATTTAATTTATAAATTATGCATAGTAAAAGATTAACAACAATAATAAAAAGCAAGTATAACAATATATTGTAATAAAAGCTACATGAATGTGGTCTTTCTTTCTCTTTCAAAACTTTTTATTGTCCTACACTCACCCTTCCTCTTCCTGTGATGATGTGAGATGATAGCACGCCTACTTGATGAGATGAAGTGAGGTGAATGATGTAGGTATTGTGACATAGCGTGAGGCTACTATTGACCTTCTGAGGATAGTCGGAAGGAAGTTCACCTGCTTCTAGACTGCAGGTAACTGAACACCTAAAAAACAAAACCATGGGTACGGGGGGCCTACCATGTTTCTTCTTACATTTTAGGAGTTTGAATCAAATATATGAGAAAAACACTCATTTTCATAAGTACATTAACTATCATAATCTGGAAGAGATGAGAAATTCAGACTTCTGTTTTTTTTTTTTAAGATTTTATTTATTTGTTTAACAGAGAGAGACAGCCAGCGAGAGAGGGAACACAAGCAGGGGAAGTGGGAGAGGAAGAAGCAGGCTCCTAGTGGAGGAGCCTGATGTGGGGCTCGATCCCACAACGGCCGGATCACGCCCTGAGCCGAAGGCAGATGCCTAACGCCTGTGCCACCCAGGAGCCCCCAGACTTCTGTTTTTATATCTGAGGATAGCTTGGTTTATGATCTGTGGATATCCATTAAGAATGCTGACACATGATTAATCATTTTAAATAGAAATACTATTATTTATTTTATTTATGGTATTTAGTAAGTATTTATTTTATTTATGGTATTTTGTAAAGAGTTATTTCTTTAGCATAACATATTGGCATTGCGGTTTTCAAGGCATAACTATTGGCATTTTTTTCCCATTTCTACCATATATAAAAGGCAAAGCTATGGTTAATATTCTGTTCAAACAAATAATATACATGTTTTCCTATCCGTAAAACTATGCCTGTTGTCCAAAGAATTCTGCTTTTGATTTTTAATGCTGTCATGCAGCTTCATGAACTGATGGTTTTCTCCCAGTTTTATTGAGAAATAATTGACATATATCACTGGAGAAGTGTAAGGTAGAGAGCATGATGGTTTGATTTACATGTATTGTGAAATGATTATCACAATAGATTTGACCAACAACCATCTTCTCATATATGCACAATAAAAAGAAAAGAAAGAAGCAAAAAAATAAAAGAAAAAAGTTTTTTTCCTTGCGATGAGAATTCTTAGGATTTACTCTTTTAACGACTTTCAGCAGTGTTGGCTATAGTTATTATGTTGTATATGTTGCACAGTACATCCCTAGGCCTTATCTATCTTATAACTGTAAGTTTGTAAGTTTTGACCACCTTCTTCCAACTCCCCTCCCCCACCACCCACCTCTGCTAACCACAAATATGATCTTTTTTCCTATGAGTTTTGTTTGCTTGTTTTTAGGTTCCACATATAAGATCATACACTGTTTGTCTTTTCTTTGTCTTTTTCTTTTTTTAAATTAAGATTTTGTTCATTTATTTGAGACAGAATGAGAGAGAGAGAGTGAGAGAGCACAAGCAGGGCAGAGAGGCAGAGGGAGAGGGAGAAGCAGGCTCCCTGCTGAGTAGGGAGCCTGATGCAGGGCTCAATCCCAGGACCCTGGGATCATGACCTAAGCCAAAGGCAGACACTTAACCAATTGAGCCATCCAGGTGCCACCTGTCATACTTTTTCATTTAGCATAATGCCCTCAAGGTCCAGCGATGTTGCAAATGTTAGGATTTCCTCATTTTTTTACAGTTAATATTCCATTCTGTGTGTGTGTGTATATATATATATATATATATATATATATTTATATATTACAGCTTCTTTATCTATTCATTTATTGATGGACACTTAGGCTGTTTCCGTGTCTTGGCTGTTGTACTTAATGCTGCTATAAACATGGAAGTGCAGATATCTTTTGAGTGTTTGCATTACCTTTGGATAGATTCCCAGTAATAGAAATGTGAGATATACATGGTAGCTTTATTTTTAACTTTTTGAGGGTCCCCTATACTGTTTTCCATTGTGGCTGTGTCAATTCACAATCCCATTACCAGTGCACAAGTGTTCCCATTCTCCACATCCATGCCAGCTTTGTTATCTCTTTTCTTTTTAACGATTGGCCATACTAATAGGCATGAGGGGATGTATTATTGTGGTTTTAATTTGCACTTCCCTAATGACTGGTAATGTTGAGCTTCTTTTCATGTACCTGTTAGCCTTTCGTATATCTTCTTTCAAAAAATGTCTTCTTAAGTTTTTTGCCCATTTTTTAATTTCATTATTTATTTTTTTGCTGTTGACTTGTGTGAGTTATTTGCATGTTTTGGATATTAATCTCTTATCAAATATACGGTTTGAAAATATTTCTTCTCATTCTGTAGGTTGTCTTTTTACTTTGTTGGTCATTTCTTCTGTTGTGCAGAAGTTTTTTTGGTTTGATGTAATCCCATTTGTTTATTTTTTATTTTGTTTCTTGTGCTTTAGGTAACATCTCCAAAAATCATTACCAAGACCCATGTCAAGAAGCTATGTTCCTATGTTTTCTTCTAGCCCTTTCTTTTCTTTTCATCCTTTCATGATTTCAGGACTTACACTTAAGTCTTTAATCCATTTTGAATTAATTTTTGTGAGTGGTATAAAATATGGGTCCAGTATCATTCTTCGACATGTTAATGTCTAGTTATCCTAGCAGCATTTTTAAAGAGACTGTCTTTCCTCCATTGAGTATTGTTGGCTCCCTTGTCAAATATTAGTTGACCATACATGCTTGGGCTTATTTCTGGGCTCTCAATTCTGGTCTGTTGGTCTATTTGTCTATTTTTTGCCATTATTATACTGCTTTGATGACTAGCTTTATAATACAACTTGAAATCAGGAAGTGTAATATCTCCTAGTTTGTTCTTCTTTATTAAGATTTCTTTGGCTATTCAAGGTCTTTTGCAGTTCTGTATAAATGTTAGGAGTATTTTGTCTAGTTCTGTAAAAATGTCATTGGAATCTTGATAGGGATTGCATTTAATCTACAAATGGCTTTCAGTAGTATTGACATTTTAACAGTATTAATTCTTCCAATCCGTGAATACAGGATACTTTTCCATTTATTTGTGTCTTCCTCAATTTCTTTCCATGTTTTGTGGTTTTCAGTATAGAGATTTTTCACCTCCTTATTTAAATTTTAGAAATTTCATTGTTAGTGTATAGAAACACTAATGATTTTTGTATGTCAATTTTTATACGGCCACTTTATTGAATTCATTAATCAGATCTAACAGTTTTCTAGTTGAGTCCTTAGGATTTTTCCATATATAAAATTCATCTACAAATAGATGATTTTGCTTCTTCCTTTCTGATTTTGATATATTTTATTTCTTTTTCTTACCTTATTGCTCTAGCTAGGATTTTCAGTACTATGTTGAATAAGAGTGCTGAGAGTGGGCACCCTTGTCTTGTTTCTGATCTTAGAGGAAAAGCTTTCATCCTTTCGCCATTGAGGCTTGTCTTATATAGCCTTTATTATGTTGAGATATATTCCTTCTATGCCTAATTTGTTAAGAACTTTTATCATGAATGGATGTTGAATTTTGTTCAATGCTTTTTCTGTGTCTATGAGATGATCATATGATTCTTTTCTTTCATTCTGTTAATGTGATGTAGCACATTGGTTGATTTGCATATATTAAACCATCCTTAAACCTCAGGAATAAATCCCACTTGATCATGTTGAATGATCTTTTAATATGCTGCTGAATTCAGTTTACTAGTATTTTATTGAGAATTGTTGCATCTCTGTTGGCCTGGGGATATTGGCTGCCTGTAACTTTTTTTTCAGTAGTTTCCTTTTCTGGTTTTGGTATCAGGACAATGCTGGCCTCATAAAATGAATTTGGGATTGTTCCCTCTTCAATTTGTTCGGAAGAATTTGAGGAAGATTGTTGTTAATTCCTTAAGTGATTGGTAAAATTCACCAGTGAAGCCACCTAGTCTTGGGCTTTATTTTTGCATTGGCAGATGTTTGATTACTGATTCAATCTCCTTACTAGTAATTACTCTATTCAGATTTCCTATTTTTTCCTGATTCAGTCTTGGTAAACTGTATGTTTTTAAAAATTTTTCCAGTTCTTCTAGTTTGTCCAGTTTATTGGCACCCAGTTGTTCATAGTAGCCTCTAATGATCCTTTGAATTTCTGGGGTATCAGTTATAATGTATCCTTTTTCATTTACAATTTTGTTGATTTGGGTCTTTTCCATTTTTCCCCTTGATTAGTCTAGTTAAGGATTGTCAATTGTGTTCATTATTTCTTTGCTTCTGCTAACTTTGGGCTTGGTTTCTTCTTTTTTCTAGTTCCTTAAGGCATAGATTTAGGTTTTCATTTAGAATCTTTCGTGCTCTTAATGTAGGCATTTATTGCTATGAACTTTGCTATTGGAATTGATTTTACTGCATCCCATAAGTTCCAGTATGTTCTTTGATGTATTGGTTGTTCAGGAGACTTTGATTTCTTACAGAAATGTATTTCATTACTTTATAAGATCAGTCTCGTTTTCATTCCTCACTGCCTGGTCCGAAAGTCAGCCTTGCAAGATAACAATTAAGCCTGTTAATCAAGTAGCTATTTCTCTATAAATCCTCAGGGTTTATTCTGTTCCATAATATAAAGACACTGGTAATTTTTTGCCTTCTTATACCCCCATTTTAGATATCTTGCCTCATATATAGTCCAGAAGGGGTAAACTTATTGCCATATGATTCTGCCCTTAACCAGAGCTGACTAGAAAGGAACGGAGGGTTGATCCACGTTGGGCCAATCAGAATGGAGGAAATGTTTCATATTGAAATAATTAGTCTTCTAGAGCTAGGGAGGGAATCTGTACCATGCAGAACTAGAGCCACCTATCTGTCAGTGATTCAGAAAAAAAGAAGCAATAGTTTTGAGGAGAAAGTTAGAAAACTAGAGGTAGAGCAAAGAAGTAGAATTGAGGGAAGATATGTGACTTTGAGAGATGAAGAGCAATCTTGGTGACCATCTTCCATTCCCAGTGAACTTTTTGTTCCCTAGATCCTGCGGCACCTCTATTTAAGCTGCCTTGACTAGACTTACATTTCTAGATGTCCTCTGATTAAGACATTTCCCTTTGTTTAGTTCACTTTGTTTCTCCCCCAACCCCATCTCCTCATGCCATTCAACTCTGTTCCTTTCACTGGGATCCACAACCATCCTATTTCTTCTGTAATTTGTCTCTGAAGTCCTATTTCTTGGCAGATGGAGAAATATTGGCAATGATAGGGAGCCAAAATAAAATGAGAGAAAAATACTTATGTTATTTCTGTCAATGTTGAACTGAAGTGTGTTTAAATTTTTGGATGAAGAATTAAAGTAGCCGAGGTCCACCATTTATTTAATATATGATAGTAAATCCCATCTTCTTGTCTTATTTTGGTTCTAGTATCTCTCCCCAGTCTTTGGTAAACACCTTGTTTTGCAATCAAACTATAAAGCTGTGTTCCCTACATAGTAAGATTGTGCAGAAGAGTACAGCTTTCAATTGGGATTGATTTCTCTCTAGAGTTCAAAATCACTGGCTTTGGTCAGGATTTTGCTCTAAGAAGGGAGTTGATTTCATACTAAAATAAATGATCATTACCTCAGAATAAGATTTTCTTTTGGAAAACAACTGGTTTCCAGGAAATACGATTTCAAATAGCTCAATATGTTGATGGTTACTAAGTAATTACAAATATAATGAATATTTTAGTAGGTTTTTTTTGTGGCCTGGTAAACATTAAGGGATAACTTTTTAAAAGAAAAGTCTAAATCTTCTGTCTTAGCATTTAAGAATGATTAATAATGCTCAAAACCCCCATATATAACCAGATTTACAGTAATGATACTCATAAATAGGACAGAATTTTTATTCCATTCATCAGATTCTCTTTAACTGTTTCAAAGATCTTAAGTAATTAGGCCATTAATTATTTTATTCAGACCGTTTGGTGAAGAATATGGAAACAAATGACTTCTGGGAAAAGATACTGATAAGACATTTATAAGGTACACACTTTCCACTGAGCAAGTAATACCCATTCTATGGCTCTAATTGGCTGAGACTTCTACATGCTATACCTACATTTATGAGAATGTACCTTAGAAATTCTGAATTTAGATATCGGTGATGTCATAGACCAGATTTATAGTCTAAGTTATTTTCTCTTTGTATCTCTATGTTTTCATTTATATAGTGAGCAAAAGTAAAATGTATTTCTCTCACATGATAGAAGGTGCTTTGATAATAAGAAACATGAGATAAATGTTAAATATTTGCATTGGGTTGTAAGAGTGGGGGAAGATATGATTTACTGTTTGCATGCTTAAAAAATGTTTGCATTGCTCTTGTGTGGAGCAGAACTAATAAACTGAAATGAGTTAGTTGGGATTAAAAGCAACAGATACATACCTAGACATTCCTTAAGGAGGTGGTATTTGCAGTTTGTTGTACATAAACAATACGTATGTATTTTCTTTGCATAGTCCTTGATTGTGAGGTTGAGAAAACTTTTCAGTGTCATTGGTAAAAGTGGCTAGGATTAAACTCCAGAGCATCCTCTGAGTATAGTTGGTAATAGATGCACATTGAAATGAGTTTTGTGAATGAGACTGATGAAGTCCATTACACCAGCATATCTAAAATAATTATCCCACTCTTAAGAACACATTGCTGAAGAATTAGCCTTGTACATACCAAAGAGGCACAAACAGTTGGAGGCTCCTAGTTCATCTGTATTCATTGCCCAAATCTGGCCATTATTATAAAGCATTCCCTTAGTACAGAGAAAAGTGATTTTATCATTGCCCCTGTTTTTTTTTTTTTAAATTTATAAGCACATCATCCTAAATTACTTCTCTATTCACCATCATACAACCTATAGTTCTCCTGGTGCTCCGTCCTTAAGGAGAAAACTGTATCCAACTTAGAAGATTCTATTAGAAAGTGTTTAATGTACATTATCATATGGACCCACCTTGTATCTTTTCGTGGTAAGTGTTGGAGGCTCGAGTCTAGAAGTGAGTACTCTAAGCCACAACTAGACAGCTCACCCAGAGTGGGCACTTGAACAATGATAGTGAAAGTTGATTGAATTGTGCTGATTATAAAGATGCTGTGGGAAAGAAATTTCTAGGGTGGATTCTGGACTTTAAGATGATCTCGTTTTTGTTTAATTTTTGTTTGTTTTAAAATAACCAAAACGGCTATCCTTGAGAGACAAAGTCCTGCTAACAACAGCCTTTTCATAGGAAAGAGAAAATGGGTTTGCTTTGCTTGTTTAAATTGAGAGCTGTGAGCTTGCCAAAGGATCAGACTGGAATTCCCCTGAAGCAATAAATACTGCTGTGGATTAAAGAAAGAAACATTTCTTTTCTCAAAGTGCACTCTTTATAAATAGGAAGCAGATGCAGCAACAGAAGAGTGAGATATTACTCTTTCTGAGAAGAGGAACTCCTCGGTTGGACGCTCCATGACCTCAGAATTCAGAGATTAAGGCAGAAAAGAGGTTGATGTGGTCAGCGATCTTTTCTTCAACAAGAGATATTCACACTAGTAGGTACGCTTTGCTCCTTTTGCATGATAAACATCTAAAGAGAATATTTATGTTCCCAATAGAAGACATATTGTCTTCCTATGAGTTACAGAAGGGAACTCATTGCCTGGTCACTTTGGTTCAAACACTTCAGCCTGTTGCCAGGCTCTGACAAGGAGGGCTTTAAAATGGCTGTGAACTGAAAATACTTTCTGGTAACCAACATGCAAATGAGCACCCCAAACATTCCTCCCGGGGGCAGAATTCAGTGTGGGTTGCCTGGAGTGCTTATTTGCATGTCAATCCCTTTGGTCTTCCTGCTCAGTGTTACTTCACTGGATAGCTAGGCTTCAGTTGAAGGAGTAAATTGGTGATTTGAGGGAGCAGTATCATAGCATTGGTGCTCTTGCCCTGTTACCTTTTATCTCTCTTGATCAGCACCCAAACCTATCAGTTGTCTTGGGAAAACTGTTCTAATGCTTCCCTCCCTTTATTTTACTGTCCATCAACACTTCAGAGTGCACGCATAGTTCTGGGGTGTTTCAAATGGATGAGAAGCATGCTTGTCATCCCATTTCCAATGATTTAATAGTCCCCAATCAGATCATTAAGGGATTATTCCTCCCAAAAAGATTTGAAGGGCTTGTTTCATTCACGCATGAGTAATTAAGTATGTCAACTGGCCTTATTTGAAGTAGTCTCTGACATGTTTTCATTGTACCTTTTACAATTGTTTCAACTAAATGTTTGTTTCACATCGCATGATATCGTGATATAATGAGATATATATTTGGTCTTCTCCCTGGTTCCTGGCACAGAGCTCCCCAAACCCTTGTAATTTGCTGAGAGATAGGGATGAGAGGAGTATCTTTTGTTATTTGTAATAAAAGCCTTTCAATTATACCTGAGTTTATGCTATTGAAGTGACTCTTGGAGGATGAGGACTGTCTGCCAGAGAAACCCACCAAGTAATTAGAATTTTTCAGCCCCATCCACCAACCTCCAGGATCTGGAGAGGGGCTGGAGATTGACTAATTCACTAAGGGCCAATGGTTTCCTCAAGCATGCATAGTAATGAAGCCTCCATAAAAACCCTAAACAATAAGGTTTGTAGAGCTTCTGGTTGATGGTTGATGAAAGCATCCTTGTGCCAGGCAGGTGAGGCAAAGAAACTGCATTGGACAGGAACTCTCAAACTCGGAATTTATCTAGTCCTCTCCCTAGATATCTCTATCCAGCTGTTCATCTGTATGTTTTATAATGAAGAGGAACATAAAGAAATGTTTTCCTGAGTTCCATGAGCAGTTATAGCATAATATTCAATCTGAGGAGAAGGCTTCAATTTATAGCCAATTGGTCAGCAGGCAGGTGGCAATTTGGACTTGTGACTGATGTCTGGAGTAGAGGGTCATCTTTTGGGACTGAGCCCTTAACTTGTGGGGTCTGATTTTACACTAGGTAGTCAGTGTCAGAATTGGATTGTAGGGTACCCTTGGGTGTCCAGTTGGGAAATTGCTTAATGTGAGAGAAAAACCCACACATTTGGTATCAGAAGTATCGTGAGTAGAGAAAACAAATCTTCCTTCACATTCTATCAGCTATTGGAGGGATGTCATTATCTAACAATAATTTAATCATATACTCTATGGATTCATTTAGTGCTCCTTTCTAAAAAAAAATTGGGGGACAGAATTGTTTCTGACAACTGTGAACTGCCTATTCCACTCATAATGGCTAGGAAGTATTTTAGGGCTGGGATTTAATTCTCTCTTTGAACTGAAAGTGACCTTTGAGGCCATAAAGTGTCTTTAGTTGGCAACTTTGGATGTTAAAGAAACATATTAATGCATTCATCGCAAGAAAAACTGGAAGCTTATTGTAAGTACACTTAGCAATAGTTCCGCATTTTCTTTGGAATATGAGAGTGGGGGGGCAGGTAGAACAAGGGTATGAATCTCACAGTATTCTCAGGCTACAGGGTCTGGAAAGTGTTCCATTTTTGGGGGGGGTGTTATTTGTGTTGAAAGTGATTTTTTAAGTATAAAAATGTAGTGTTTAGCAACTTAAAATCGTAGTACATTACAAGTTCAAAGAAAACAAAACAACAGAAATAACCATTCTGAAGTAATTCACCCGAACTAGCACTAGTTAAGTTAAAAACAAACCAATTGACTTTTAGGTGAAGTAGAAATCACTCTAAGTAAATGTTTGTCTGACTTTGGTGTGGAGAGGGCTTTTTAAAGTGTTACTGAAGATCGGTAGGTTACATTAAAAAAGAAGCTCTGTACATTGAAAAACATTAGATTCAGTATTAGAAAGTAAATATCAAATTGAGGGTAAATTTGCAAAATGTGGGACAGAAAAAAGATTGAGGCCTTAAAAATATAAAGATTACTAACCAATCATCAAGAAGCTATTTAAACATAAGAATTGAATACAGATATTTGTCTCTGTTTCTTCTCAAAGCCCCTTTGAATGACAATAAAGGAATGTACAGGAATGAAACACAAGGACAAAAAGAACAGGGAAGTGGACTGCTGATTGGAGACATGAACCACACTTTGAGTCAGGAAGCAGATGGACAGGTGATAACTGACCTTGCAGAGCAGAGAATGCTGACGCCTAACTGGCTGCAAAAGACACAGAGAACTAGAAGGTACAATGGCCCCACTGCCAGCACTGGGAACTAGAAGACATTGGGGCATGAAGGCCTAGTGCCCAAAGCTGAGGCCTAATTGAGGACAGGGCTCAGAGGAACTTGATCAAAGTTTGGTCACAGGGAGAACCTTTATGTCTAGTTCTTTTATAATGAGTAAAATAAAATTTTTAAACTCATATTCATGTTCATATATGTATGAGAGATATGATTTCATCTTTTTCTAAAAATTATTTTTTAGCACAGACAAAGCATTTCTTATAGCTTATCAAATGCATCTAAGACATATACTAACTGGATTATCTTTTTCAAAGGCCTAAATTCTAACACTTTGAGATAAGAAGTATGTCAGTTTTTATAGCAAAATATTCAAATATGAAAGCAAAATATCTCATAAACTATGGAGCAACAAATATACTATATTATTCTTCCTATACATAGTGACCAAATTTAACAAAATTAATTTTAATTAAAAGAAGAAAATAGGGGTGCCTGGGGTGGCTCAGTTGGTTAAGCATCTGACTCTTGATTTCAGCTCGGGTTGTGAGATCGAACCCCAAGTTGGGCTCTGCGCTGGGTGTGGAGCCTGCTTGAGATTCTCTCTCTCCCTCTCCCTCTTCTTCTTTCCCTGCTCATTCTCCCTCTCCCAATCGTTCTCAAAAATAAAAAATAAAAATAAAAAGAAGAGGAAGAGGAAGAAGAAGAAAATAAAAGGGGGAGACACTGCATGTAACTTATGCATGAAACACATTCACACAAAAGGAATGCTTCAGGAAATAGAAGGTTTTAAATGTTGATTATGCTATTTCCATTTAGTAAGAAAATAGTTACCATGGAAATAGCGAGTATATACAGTATTTCACTTCCACATTAAGACAGCTTCTAAAAGGAATGCATTTAGTGAACACTTGTTCTTGACATAGTTTGAAAGGAGAAGTGGCTCATAAAGAATACAGCATTTCAATTTAGAACCATTGTATTACTGTGGCTGTTTCATTTTCTCACTTCATGATAAAATAATTGGAATAAACATGACCCGTTGTAGGGATTTTGATAACCTATATACATTATGTAGTTTTAACCCTATCCTCACATTACCCTTTCGATGATAGGTTTTTCATGGGAATATCAGGTTCTCAGGTGGATGTCTACTTCTGACTTGGGACATAAACGTAAGTTTAATTAATTAAAACCTGTTTGATGAAGATGTTGATTCAAACTCAGAGGACGCCTAGAATGTGGAGACCCGGATTAAGAAATGGGGTTTCCTGAATATTTCCAACCTCCAGGTTCTTAATCGCAAGGTCTCAGTTATTCATTCCGTGTCTCCACTCTTCCCTGGGGTGAGCCATGCTGTGAGTTTGAAGGATCGGCCTGACTGAGGCCGGCCTCTTCTCTCTGTTCTACTGCAGGTGTCCCCCTCCCCATCTTTGCTTTTCCATCTGTCAGCAACACTCTGCGGCTCTCACTCCAGATCTCTTTTATGTTCTCTCCAAAAACAATCACTCATCTTAGCCAGGGAATATACTGATTCTGGGTAAGCAAGTAACTATTAATTTCATGATTTGAGCTCTAATGTACCTTGGGGGATAAGGATGGATGGCTTCAAGTGTGCCTTCTTGATGTTCCGTAGATTTTTAGAAGGCTGTTTTAAATACTTAGAAGTAAACACCAAGTTGAGAGGTCAGGTGGTACAGTATTAGAAGGGCATCTAACTCTAGCTCTCCTGACAATTAGCTATGCAATTTTGGTAAATCACCCCACTGTGCCCATGAAATGGATCTATTTATTGCAAGAACTTTAAGAAAGCTCTAGATATCAGAATGGATAAAGATGTTAACAACACAAGTCAAAGTCTTCATCATCCAAAATTTTGGGGCTTGTGATTATTCATTACTACAGAGTCTTGGGCTAGTGACTAGTCTTTGAATGGTTAGAGAATGAAGACAAAAAACAATTTGCTTCCTAAATACATCTAGAATCTGTCACTTCTAAATCTTTGCTGGCACTGCCCTGCTTTGGCCACCATTATTTATTTTTTTTTTTTCCTGTGTTGGCAACTATTCTCTTACGGGATCTGTTTCCGCTATTACTGAACTCACACTTGATTTGCCTCCTGGACATCAAGTCCTTATTTCTCAATACATGTGCTATACAGCTCAAGATCTTCCCTCCTCTCCCTCTACCCCAGTGCAGAACACAAGTATCTGGTGTTGCCAAACCAAGGCTGGGTTAATTGCTAGTTCTTTCTCATCCTAACACTGTTTATATTCTAATTAATCATCAGTCCACTTAATTCTCTCCATCCTTAATATCTTTAAAATGTGTCCCCCTCGGGGCACCTGGGTGGCACAGCGGTTAAGCGTCTGCCTTCAGCTCAGGGCGTGATCCCAGCGTTATGGGATCGAGCCCTACATCAGGCTCTTCCGCTATGAGCCGGCTTCTTCCTCTCCCACTCCCCCTGCTTGTGTTCCCTCTCTCGCTGGCTGTCTCTATCTCTGTCGAATAAATAAATAAAATCTTTAAAAAAAATACAATAAAAAATAAAATGTGTCCCCCTCTCTTGACCATAGCAACTGCCCTAATGAAAGCCACCCCAGTCTCTCCCAGGTATTACTGTAACAGCCTTTCAACTTGGTACCACTTCCTTGACTCTTTGCTCTTTCTCCTTCTGTGAAGATGCAGACAGGTGGTCTTGACTCTAGAAGAGAAGTTTATTCTATCACCCGCTGAAAGCTCTTCAATGGCTCCCTTTTCTCCAGTGGATGAAGTAAGTGCAAGCTCCTTAGTATGGTGTTAAGTTAATTAAACGAGGAGGCCGTTAGACTGAGGTGGCTCTAAAGACATTGTGGTTTATGTAAGCAAACAAAAATGTAAGCCTGTAAATGCCTCAAAGTTATGCAATCAAAACCTAAGGACAACTAGTCACAAACAGCCAACTAGGCTTTATGCAATAACCAATCAATAGTTCCTTACTTTGCTTCTGCCTTTTCTTTATAAAAGTCTCTGCCTGAGCTCCTATTGGTGGAGTGCTCTCCTAACTGCTTCTGGTTTGTTGCTGCCTGATTGGCATTGATTTTTGCTCAGATAAACTCTTAAAATTTTAACATGCCTCAGTTTATCTTATAACAATGGCCAACCCGGTCCTTCATCTCACACCATTCATACCCAAAACTCCCTGTAGCTCTTCCAAATACAGATGATAAAATCTTCTGTATTTTAGGTGTCCTTTCCGGCAGCACTTGCTTCCTATACTTCCTTTAGTCCTCAGCTCAAGTGTATAACTTTTAGAGCCTTCTCTGACCACCCCACCTGCCTCCCATAGGTGCTCCCATTAGTGCTCCCATCATGCTCTGTTCACATTTCCATTGCTGCCCTCAGCATGCTGGGTTTTATCATTGCCTACTGGTTGTCGGTTTCCCTGACTGGGTTGAGTGCTCCTGAAGGCAGGCTCTGTGTTCTTTCTCCTGGCAGAGGGAACAGCCCTGGGAGGGACTGGGAGCTGATGGGATGGTGGGACTGCCTGAAGTTCAGTATATGGGGAGCTGAGAGGTGGAAGGGGATGGGGGAGCTGAGGGGGGAGATGAGGTTGAAGTGGTGAGCCGTGATCAGACTCTGAAAGACTTCTTAGCCGTGGCCCCATTTCTGAATTACTTTTTCCTTTTAGGAACAGACGTTGTTCAGCTATGTTTTTCCAGACAACAATGATGTAGATAATAAATGTGATGTTTTTTGCCTTTCTATCAGCATAGAAAAGAAAATGATTTGCCTCTTCATTTGGGGAAAAAAAAAATCAGATAACAAAGGGAGTGGTTGTAAACAATCGATTTAATTGCCTCTCCTAGGACTATTATTTGGTGTCTATTTAAGGCTACTAGATTTTATTTTAATTAATCCATTGTGCACCCTATTTGCATATATTTGCATATATCTATGTGATGCCTTTAAAGACTCTAACTAAGATGACTTCAGTTGACTTCAAACCTTGCCCTTAGAGCCTAACATCACTGAAATAGAAGGTAGCTTTTCAAATAGTTTACAGAGAACAAAAGGAAGTGCCTTAGGGCAGAGTAAGGGGAGGGTCAAGGTTTCTCCTCTTAGCGAAAGCTTGGAGAAAAGGCCAGGTGCCTGAGCACAGGGTCTTCCTCTCTCCCCAGCCTGCACTCCATGCACTTTTGAGTGGCCCAACCCTTAGGTGCCTGTCTAATTGGATAGCCCCTCGGATGGGGCTAAATTATTAAGGTAACACTGACTTTCATTCTTTCTCACCAATGGAGACATGAGCTGCCTTTAAGGGGTTTATTACTTCATGTCAATATTTTTTTTTGAGGCTCGGGGTCCCCAAGGAGCCAGCCAACTGGAAACTCAGAGGAAGGATATGTGAGACCGTAGAGACTGTCCCTGGGGAAACCATGCTCAGCTGTGAAGAAATTAGTGGGAAGGAAGTACTCCTATTGGGATTTCTTGGTACTAATGTGGTTAAAGAAGTCTTTTCAGGGGAAAGGGAAGAGGAATCCATACTTTAAGTGAGCTGAGAATGGGATGTCATAGGTGTGGGAAAAAATTCTGAAAGACTTGGAAATGGGCTAAATATATAAATCAATGATGATTAAGTATCCTTTCTAGTGCACCCTTCAGGGTTATCTCTACCTTTCATTGACTTGGAGCTATTTACAACTCCGTTAGTTGTAATAACTAGCGATGCAAATGACTCTATCTATAAACATGCAAATGAATTCTGTCTTGTGGAGAGACAATTGATTTCCCCTCCCCAACCCCTCCACCGAAAGAAGCCAATTTGCATTTATTTGTAGCTCTACTTCAGAGTCCTTCTAGTCTACATATATGTTGGTCTTTGAATTTTTCTTTGACACTGTTGGAATATGTTGCTGGTTTTCTCGTTAATGAATACATTAAATAAACTCTTTGGTATGTGCTCATTTCACATTGGTATGAGGGTTACAATTTTACCGTAAAAAAAAAAAGACCAGAACAAACTATATACAGGGGAGTTTTCAAGTTATCATAAATAGTTTCTAAGGATTATTTTTGATCACACAGACACACGCAAAAGAGGCTATCACTTTGTATTTGGGCCTGATTAATTTAAGTAGCTTTAGTCAGAAGTCTTAATTAAAGATATGAGTCCCTGAGTGTGGTTAGTGAATCTAGACTTACAGGTGCTGAACAATGAGATCAGAGAATTAACTTCAGTCTAGAAGTTTTATAAGGAGTCACAGGTGCATTTTCAATAGCTTCAATTATTCCAAAGATTCATCAAAAAGTCTTATTGGTTCTTGTGTTCTGACCCTAGAAAATCAAACCTAAAAAATTAATCTCCACAGTTTTCATCTGTAGTACCTATAAATTAGGCTAAATTCTTATCTCCTTAAAGTCCCCACAATCTGCTAAGATTCCTAATCTTCTCCATTGCCATTAAGTCTAGGAACCTGATGGCCAAAGGACAGGGACCAGACCATTTCCTAGGAGAGATTTGTGGGCACTGGTTCCACACATGAAGTAAAACCCTTGTTCCTTGTTCCTTAATGATGGGCTTGTCAAAGCTCATTAAATGTGCTTTATTCTCAATATGACACTCTAGGTATGGCCTGATTATAAATATTTGTTAAATGATTTTTTGGTGAAAAGAATGATAAATTTATATTGACTTTATGCAATTAACTACATCGCTATGAAAAAGAGACTCGATTAAAGTATTTGTTCCTGAATTCTGAAGACCAGAATTATAAAATCTAGAATTGTGAGAACCAGATACTACTTAAAGAATCTTAAATTTCAGTTTCAGTTAAATTTCAGTATACAAAAGCATAATTTGAGAATTATAGAGTTTTAAAAGATAAAGGGTTTCCTTATGTATGTATCAGAAAATAGAACATGAAGACTAATTCCAAAAATATTCCCCCCCAAAATGCCACATGACATTTCCCTCATTAGTTTAACATATCCTACTTTCACTTAAGGCTTGTTCTACTGGATCTTCGTTTGGAAGTCATCTGCTTCTGAACTCAAAAGCATCTAAGATATCCTGATTCAGTTCTCCAGCACAATTTCGTGGTCAACTAAGTAACGTTGAATTAAGCTCCAAAGCCTGTTCCCATGAGTATATGTCTTGAAATATCAATAGTTAAAAGAAAGAAAGAAAGAAAGAAAAATCAATAGCGAACTAGTAAACAGTACTGGTTCAGTTCTTTCAACAAGGCTCTAAGACTGGGTTTTTCAGACTTAATTTCTGTCTGGTGTCTTAAGTCTTCACACAAATAAGGCAAAGCAGAAACCACATGTTGATGGTAAGGCTGAATGAATGTAGCTAATTTATTTCAGTAACCAATATACAGAAAAAAGGAGAGTGAAGTTCTCTGTTGGAATGTATATACTACATGATTCTTCCATAAGGATTTGACCAATGTTCCCTCTGGTATAAGAGCATATATGGATAGCAAAATCACTGACAAATCTTCAAAATCTTTTAATCGGCCTTGGAAAAGTATAAACCTGGATAAAGGGAAAATACTGTTAAAGCTAATTTTTAAAAAGAAAAACTAAATGGAAAAAAACCATGTGAAATTTAGAGATAAATGCTCTTAAGTAAAAAGAGCATATCATATTCTAATATGTAGTAATGTACTCAAGGTAGAACAGAAACCTTTAGTAATTGTTGGTGAAGTGAACTAGAACATTAAAAGGAGATGACATATAAATACATTTTACCTAAGCTATATTGACATACACTTACATTATGACTCTCTTTTGGAGAAATGTTATTTACCCTTAGATATTTGTTTATTGTTATTTTACAAACCTGCAGTTTATGATTTAAACATCAGATTGAAAGTTGACTGAGTATTCACGTGGTTGTGCCACATTATATCATGGGTTCTATGAATCATTAAAAAACTCTTACCTGACTTATTCATTTTAGATGCCATCAGTGGATTTGTTACATATATAAAACTTATTTATATTAATAATGTTTTACTTGAACAAAATTAACCCAAGGAAGGCTGACCTTCTTCTTTGACTGTTTTTCCCTCATAGTTTTTACATTGATGTGGAGCTGCTCAAGAAATATGGAGTTAACCAGAAAACCTAATTACTTCTGGTACTCTTCTTTCTTCTTTCTTTCTTTCTTTTTTTTTTTTAAGATTTATTTATTTATTTGAGAGAGAGATCACGACCTGAGCTGAAACCAAGAGTCAGAGGCTTAACTGCCTGTGCCACCGAAACACTCCATCTTTTTTTTTTTTCTTAAGATTTTATTTTTTAAAGTAATCTCTAAACCCACCGTGGGGCTCAAACTCACAATCCCAAGATCAAGAGTTACACGCTCCACCAACTGAGCCAGCCAGGCTCCCCTCTGGTACTTCTTTTTAAATAAGGTCTGGTAGACTGAATAACACGTCCACCAAAGATCTTCA
Organism: Ailuropoda melanoleuca; assembly: GCF_002007445.2. NCBI lineage: Eukaryota > Metazoa > Chordata > Mammalia > Carnivora > Ursidae > Ailuropoda > Ailuropoda melanoleuca. Next base: position 74,858,501 of record NC_048224.1, on the reverse strand, counting down.
TGTGCTAATCCTTGGAATCTTTGAATATGTTACCTTACCTGAAAAAAAGTACTTCACAGACATGATTAATTTAAGGATCTTGAGATGGGAGATTATTCCAAGTCTGCCCAATATGATCATTAAGGTTATAAGATATAAGAGAAGCGAATGTAATGGGATGATGGAATTGGTGATGTGATTTGCAAGTGGAAGAAGGAGTCACATGTCAAGGGAGATAGGCGGCCACTAGAAGCTGAAAAAGGTAAGAAAATGGATTCTCCCCTCAGAGCCTCCAACAGGAAACATACCTTCTAACATCTTGATTTTAGCGTACTGAAACTCATTTTGGACTTCTGATCCCAAGAACTGAAAGGGACTACAACCGTGTTGTCTTAAGCCACTGAGTTTGCAGGGGTTTGTTACAGTGGCAGCAGGACATAAATACATTAGTTAAATTAAACCCCAAATCTTTGTGATTTCTCAGGAGTCCTTTGGAAGACCCTAAAGGTAGTTCAGGTACAAGACACCTTGAGAGGGGGTGTCCAAGGTGGCGGTATAGGAAGATCCTGACCTCACCTCCTTCCATGTACACTCCAAATCCATAGCTATATATAGATCATTTCCCCCTGAAAAAGATGGAAAATTAGATGAATTCTTCTCCACAACAAAGGATAAAAAGACCACAGTGATGGGTTGGAGAGGTGAGACGAGGTCTCACAAAAAAACCCCATCCTTAGCACACCAACACACTAGGAAGGGATCTCACCAGACAGGAAAACCAAGGGGTCGGTGCCCTACATCAGGCACCCTGGCCCCAGAATCTGCACCAGAAAGATGAGGCCCCAGAATGTCTGCGTTGGAAAACCAATGGAGCTGATGTTCAGGCGAGGAATCCCAAAGTCCTATAGGAAATGGAGATTCCCCTCCTGGAGGGATTTGTGCAGTGTCATTCACCCTGAGACTCAGCAAAACCCCCAGCAGTTTGGAAAGCATTTGCTGAGCTGTGGCATTGGCTGGGGGATGGGGGCTGAGGGCAGGTGAGATGCTTCCCAGAGACAGAGGCACAGGCTGATGGTATATTTGCACTCTCTACATAGCTTGCTAGCACAGGCAGGTAAGCTCAGAGGCAGGACCTTCCCACCACCTTACTGGGATGGGCAGGGGCCAGGGGCTGAAGCATCTGCCGAGACTGGAAAGTGCAGGTGGTTGCCGTGCTCCCCTTCCCCATAGCAAAACAAATGAAGCGACATCAAACTTTCTTTTACAGAGTGAAGGAAACCCACCAACAAAAAAGAAGTGCAGCTTACTGAAAAAGAGAAGACATTTGCAAATCATGAATCTCTTAAGTGGTTAATACCCAAAATATATAAAGAACTCATACAACTCAATAACAAAAAAAACCCCCAAACAATCTGATTTAAAAAATGAGCAAAGGATTTGAATAGACATTTTTCCAAAGAAGACACACAGATGGCCAACAGAGACATGAAAGAATGCTCAACACCACTCATCATCAGGGAAATGGAAATCAAAACCACAGTGAGATATCACCTCACACCTGTCAAAATGGCTATGATCATAAAGGTAAGAAATAACATGTGTCGGTGAGGATGTGGAGAAAAGAAACCCTCATGCACTATTGGTGGGAATGTCAACTGTTGCAGCCACCATAGAAAACAGTGTGAAGTTTACTCAAAAAACTAAAAATAGAGATACCATACCATCCAGCAATTCCATTACTGGGTATCTGCTAGAAGAAAATGAAAAAACTAATTTCAAAAGATATATGCACCCTTATGTTCCTTGCAACATTATTTGCAATAGTCAAGACAGGGAAAAACCTAAGTGTTCGTTGATGGATGAATGGATAAAGAAGATGGTGTGTGTGTGTGTGTGTGTGTGTGTGTATAATTAAAATACCACCCAGCCATAAAAAAAGGATGTAATTTTACCCTTTGTGACAACAGGGATGGACCTTGAAGGTATTACACTAAGTGAAATAAATCAGACAGAGAAAGATGATTACTATGTGATTTCACTTACATGTCAAATCTAAAAAGCAAAACAACAAACAAACAAAACAAAACAAAGCAAAACCAAGACTCATAAATACAGAGAACAGATTGCTGGTTGCCTGAGCAGAAGGTGGTTAGGGGGAGTGAAAGGAAAAGGGGATTAAGAACAACAAACTTCCAGTTATAAAATAAATAAGTCATAGGGATGTGATGTACAGCATGGAGAATGGAGTCAATAACATTATATAAACTTTATAAGATGCCAGATGGTAACTAGATGTATTGCGGTGATCATTTTGCAATGTATACAAATATCAAATCACAATCAAGTTGTACACCTGAACCTAATACAATATCGTATGTCAATTACATCTCAATTAAAAAAAAAACAACAAGACACCTTTGCATTTTGTTACTCAATTTTAGACTCTAGTATTGAAAAAACAAAATGAAAAGTGAGGAAGTTGGGCCATTCCTTAAGAGAATCAGATGCCTGAGAACATGGATAGTTTTAGCTAGACTACTTATTAATCAAAGTGACAACGAAGTATATTAAATTAAGTACAGAAGAAGTTATCACGACATTAGCTCCTTCAGTGACGATTTTAAAAAAACAATCAAGGACATGACTATATCAGCCAAAGCACAAAAAGTTATTCTCGTGAGACACAGAATTTCTGGTATCGAAACAGAGTTCATAGATGATACGTAATTACCTTTCCTACTCCTTGTTAAGAGCAGATCAAATACTCCAATTTTAATGGAAAGATCACTTTTAATGGAAAGAAAACCAAATTCTAATTTTGTGTTAACGTAACATTTGGCCATGAAGGATTAACAGAATTCTTTCTTTTTTCTAAATGTGAATTATTTTATCAAAACTGTGTCAACTTTGCCAAATTGTGAACATAAGTCATTGCTTACATTTGGGTTCATTATTCGTATTTATTATAAACCAAGGCAACAAAACAATTCTCGGCATTCCTTCTACCATGTTATCTATTCCTTCAAGTTTGAACCTTTACTATCATCATTCACATTCTCTAACAGCAGACTTAATTTTAGACAAAATTCTTTTTCCTTAATAAACTCTCCATTACCTTTTAAACACAGTGTAATTTCTCTGCCACTCCCGTTCCTACCAGTCTTAATCACCAGTATTAATTTAAACTCTTAACTGAATAAACTAACTTCCACTTTACAGAGAGAACAAAGTGGGAGAATGGGGAGTGGATCTGTCACGTTTGAGCATTTTCGAAAGTCGGAGTAAATCTACATCACTGCCAATAGTCACAGGGATCATTTTACCACATTGTTAAAATGGCAAAAATGAACACCTTCATTAATGAAGTAGTTCTCAGTTTTTCCTCCAGGGGATATTTGTCAATGTTTGGAGACATTTTTGATTATTATGACTTGGGGGGCAGTGGGCGGTGCTAATGGTGTCTCGTGGGTAGAGGGCAGGGACGTAGATATTCTCCAACGCACAGGACAGTGCTCTACAACAAAGAATTATGGGGTCCAAAATGCCATCAGTACCTCTGTTGAGAAACCTTGCTTAACATGACCTCAAGTAGAGCCACGTTGCAACATATTATAATAAGAAGCAAGGCTGTGTGGGTATGTAGGTATATATACTTGCATTATTTATATGTTTATGTAAATATGTACGCACTTACATGTAACTACATTTGCTGGCCAGTCTTATAGTATTCTGTCCTGTTAGAAATTATCCAGATATCCAAAGATAATTCATTAACTCAATAATGTCTTCAGTTCTTAATGTTAACTACAGGTCTTGAATAACAAGTTATGTGTAAGCCGAAGCACTATAAAACACAAGCACTGTTGAAGTAAAAATTTATCAAAATTATGACTGTTAAACTGAATGCATCATGTTATATTTTCATAACCCAAAACCTTATGTGAAAATATGTTGGCTTGTGATATGTTTTCTCTTAATATACTCTACATAGAGAAAATGAGGGAGGAGACATATTGTTGCTTTTAAACCAAAGTGATCAAACAAGTCTAGTATGTCCGGATTCACTTTGATTACATGACCTTGGGTTTTTATATAAAAATCATTCTGAGCTAACAGCTTCTGAGTTCACCAGTGTCTTGTTCATGAGGAATGGGTGATAGTACATTTGAAGTATTGGAAGTTTAGTTTATTTTCCAAGGATTGTGGTGATATTAGATTTATGTAAGGGCTTATTAATATCTATAACACAATCAGAACAGAGCTCCTTTACGAGGCTTTATAATTTATTTTATTAATACATGCAGGTGTAGTAAACTATCTCAAATTCACACGAGAGGGACAGGGTTTTCTCAACTACAAACACCTGGACAAAGAGCTTGGAACCTCACTCCCACAGCATCTGCTTGCAAATAAAACTCAGAATCACAAAAAGTGAGTGGCCCAGATCTGAGTTCCTGCTCATTACACATTTTAAATGGGCACATTTAAAAAATTGATTTGAGCTCACAAATAATCTGACAAACAAACAAAAATACTAACAACCCAGATTTTCTCTTAACTTGATGTCCATCATTTATTGGGGCATCTTGGTGCTGTGGCCCCCAAAGCTGCTAAAACACTATCTTTAAAATGTTAAAATGTGGGGGCATTTGGGTGGCTTAGTCGGTTAAGCATCTGACTCTTGATTTCATCTCAGGTCATGACCTCAGGGTCATGAGATCGAGCCCCATGTTGGACTCTGCTGGGCAGGGAGCCTGCTTAAGATTCTCTCTCTCCTTCTCCCTCTGCCCCTGCCTGTCCCTGCTCTTAACATAGTCATGTTAAAATGTGACTATTCTACAAATATAGAATAACCACATGTTAAAGATTTATTTAACTCATTGACGAGAGAACCAGCAGAGTGGTGGAGGTAGTTCAAAACGCGTTTAAAGGCAAGCAAGGAAAGAAGATTGCTAGGTTAGACACAAAACTGGTTTAGTTCAACAATGCAATAACATAACATTTGGGATTATTTTTTCTTCTGTAGAGAAATTATTTAATCTCTATTAGACAAAAATCTAATAGTTACCATGTAACTTCATAGAGGCTAATCAATAGTAAATGATAGGACAAATCAAGATACATTCCCCTGGAGAATTAAACAATCTTTGCATGGATCTATCAGACCATGATTCAATATGACATTGAGTCAGGACAAGCGGACATCCTTTTCCCTTATTTCCAAGTGTGCGTTAATTTTCTTAATACAAGATGCTTTTGTGGTTGGCCCCAGGGAATGTGCAAGGACATGTGGACTTCCAAATTGAGAAGGGGAAGGTCTCTTTCATTCGTTCAACAAAAATATGTGGCATTTATTAGGTACCAGGCACTGCACTAGAACCTGGAGCTATAGTAATGAACAAAGCATACAAAATTTTCCTGTGGTTCTCACATTCTAGTAGAGAGAGGTAGATTAATAAGCAAGGTCTATTTACATATTCGATGGAGCAACGGGAGTGTTGATGATATGTTATAATATGTTAAATGATGGAAAGTGCTAAGGGGAAAAATCAAGCAGGAGAGGGAGCGGGGAGTGTTAGGATTTTTAGGAAAGGCAACCAAGAAAACACTCAAGGACGTGACATTTGAGTAAAGAGCTGGAGGAGGTGAGGAGGGTGGTGCCTGGTGGAGGGTGAGATAGGGAAGGAGTCATTGTTCCAAACCCCTGCTGAGTTCTGGAAACAAGGGAGAGGAGTGTGTAGAGAGGGAAACTCCTAACAGCCAGGTGTGGGCCTGCATGCCATTCGAAAGCTTTGGATTTATTCCAGTCATTATAACCGTTGTGTGGCTACATATATTACTATAATCACACAAAAAATCCATTGTATGGTTCTAAAGAAGCTTTTGTAAGATTGGAGCTTGAGTGTGGCTGGTAGGTTGGGGATTCACATTAAAAATGTGATTTAAAAAAATAAATGAAAATGTGACTTTTGAATCACAAATTATATTTGGTTAGTTGTATATGATAAAACATTTCAATGACAAAATAATCATTATATTCTTTTAGGGATTTTTAAGATTATTTAATGGCATGGATGCTATTCTGCCTCCTGCCTCAAGCTCTTGTGGGAGGAAAAGAAGGATGATTTTAAAAAAAATGCACCTTATACTACATTATGCCTTAGTCTTTTCCTCTCCTTTATAAGCCTGTCTGTAAGTAAAGTGCACCTGTCATGGATTTTGGTCTCAAAAAACCCCATCTTTTCCCATAATTTCATTTCATTTCTACACTTAAAGTACCACTTATAATATTGTATATGTCACGCTGACGCTGAGAAAAGTGGAAATATTAATTGCCGGCGCTTCAGTCCAATTTGTGTGTCTCTGAGAAACGTCAGTGACAGCATGTACTTCTGATGCTGGTGAGTCAGCAGAACAAAGCAGGCTTAAACAGAAACAACCCAAGCACGTGATAGAAGATACTAGGGAGTAAGTGACAAAGTTAGGAGGGTAGCTCATCAATTAGCTTGATTGTGTGCAGAAGACATCTCAGGAGAGTGTATTATCTTAGATACCCTCATGGAACAAAGCAGTCTGCAGACAGAGCCTTTACGTCCTTCAGTATGATTTTTCAGGAGCATCAGGTCACAGCCTCTGGAGTGGGATGGTGTAATGGATCTGAATCAGAAATCCGAGGGGAATTTCCCTTTCAATTAAAATTCCTGCTGGACCTTAACCTCTCTCTTTTTCAACTCCAATTGACTGAGGCTATTTTCGTACTTACACAATTAGAAACTCCTTGCAGGCACCTGGGCCGCACCTGGTGCATCACAGGTGTGCTCCCGGAGTTTGCTGAATGGAGTAACAGCACGGCTGCTAAACGAGGGGTGACTCGCGGACACTCAACGCTAGCAAAGGCTCCTGAGCGCCAGACACTGTGAAAGGTGCTCCGGACGCATGCGTGCTCTTACGGAATCCTTTCAACAATTTCAGGACTCTAACCTAACGATAAACCCATGGCTCCCAGAGTTCAGTCTTTTTCCAAAGCTATGCCACTTTCAAAGTCCTCAACTTAGGGTTTGAATTCTGTTTCCACTACGCTAGTTACTCTGCCCTCAGATAATCTTGGCAGTTTTTCATTAAAGCCCAACAAGGGAGAGGAAAAACAATTTTAAAAGTCCTTTACATATTATAATCTTAGGTGAAGGCCCCAAATAAGGTCGCGCATGGAAAGAACCTTTAGCATAGATTGAAAAATGAGGACTTTTTACTTTTATAGCCGTGTCCCACTTAGAATCACTTTTCATCTAAAAAAAAAGAAAGAAAGAAAGCAATTTCATGAAGTGCTAATTTTAATCAGCCTGCATCTGCATAAGGACCTCAAGCCCTGCTCTTGTATATTTCATTATATAATTCTCCCTTTCCGGATTTGACAGCGCTAAAAAGATTTATACCTGGACTTGTAGTTCCATATACAAGTAAAAACGTTAGGCTGTTTTTTTTTTCCCATTTCAAATACCATCTCTTTTTCTGAGTATTAGTTTTACAGAAGGGCCTCAGTAAAAACACAAATTAATTTAAAAATCAGAGTAAATCATAGGTTCTTTTGGTTTATGAGAAGAGTTTGCTTATTCTGTTGATTTTCTCCTAATTTGGTTACAAATTTCTGAGTTTCAGTAATTCTTAAATTGAGGTAAGTAGATCAAACATTTTTTTTCCTCAGTTTTTCCCTTCACAATTCCCACATGCTAGGGAAGCCACTGGAATGGTTTTCACCAGTCAGTACAAATCTTATAGTTTGACGTGGTTGTTTTTGCTGACATATAATGGTTTTTACTGCCCTAAAACCACTTTACTAAGGCTCAGAAGTGAAGCTCCCCCTCCCCCCAAGGAACAACTTTAAAATGTACCCTTGAGTTTCCGCGGTTAGGGACCACATAAGTTCCCTACTGATATAAATGGAACAGCCTTTTCAGAGGCACAAATGTCCTTCCTAAGGAGTCCTGACACTCCGTTAATATATTTAGAATCAGAGTTGTTACTCGTCTCATGAGAACATACCAGCCTGACACAGATGTGTTCAGCCATCTTTTTACCTGGTGTCTCCCCCTAGCAGGTGTATCAGTCAGGGTTCCTTGCGAAACAGATGGCACACCCAAACAGAGTAATTGAGGAGCATTCAATGAAGGGGCTCATTACCAGGGTGCAGGCAGTATTAGGGAAACCAATGAAGGGTGGCGAAGGTTATCAACAGGAGGTGTGCTTATCAAGCTGAGGCCTGTAGGGGCAAAGGGATGGGGACAATTACTAGAACCCAGGGAGAGCTATAGCTGTCAGAGAGGCCTCTGGGGAGGGACAGTGGCTTTCATAGAAGAACCCAAGATAGAGCAGTCTCCGGGACTTGTGGTCTGCAGAAAGAGAGCTGCGGAACGGAGTGCTTGGTCCCTGTTCTCCTGCTACATTCTGATCCCTTGCCGGTACTTCCCCCTGGCTGAATCCCACCAGAGATGGAAGGCAGGGAGCTGGTGCATTGCATTCCAGACAAGCCTCCTGAGACCCAAAACGGAATGGAGAAGGCGCCGGGGTGGGACAGGATTTCTCAACCTGTATGTCAGGTTAAGGCAGGATTTCTCAACCTTGGCCCTGTTGACATTTTGGCCGGCTAATTCTTTGTGGGCAGATTGCCCTGTGCCTGTAGGAGGTTTTAGCAGCATCTCTGGCTCTACCCACCAGATGTCTGTCGTGCCCCCGCCATCACGACAGTAAAAAATGTTCCCCGAGATTGCCAAGTGTTCTGTGGGGAGCAACCTCCTTGAAACCACTAGGTTGGTGGACTGGAAGCGGATTTGTGACCTCAAGGGTGACTGGTCAGTCATTCATTCAAGGAAAATGTGTTGTTTTATTTTGTGGCTCAACTATTGGCAAACTATGAAGATGAACAGTGGAATCACAGAGACAAACAGACGCGATCCTGCTTTCTAGAAGCTTACCATTTTATAGAGGAAGGAAGGTAATTGGCTCATCAGCAATAACAAAGTTATAGCCGAGTGCTGTAATAGAATTAAAGCAAAGTGCTGTTGAAACTCAATTAAAGCTAAGAGGTGTCAACTGTCAAATCTCTGAAACGATGTGTTGATTAAGCAAAGTTAGGTTTACAAACAGAGTCAAACTAGCAGTGTGTGGGTTTATGACATAATAGTGTTGGATTGGTAAGCACAGTGAGGCAAGGGGATTGAAATGAGTCTTGATGAGTAAACTCTCTCTTGATATGTAAACTATCTTAGCTGGCTCACAGTTGTATCTTCTAGGAACAAATATTTCCTAGAGCAAATAGCTAAGTTATTTTTGTTTGTGTCAGTATTTTTTAAGATCGTTGCAGGAATATATACTTGGTCCCAGACTTATTTAACAAAGAGACAAGAAATTAATTTAGTTTCAGTTGCCGAGCGCAGAAGGGAAGGGGACATTTATTACACACCAGTTAGCAACCAGGTGTGACTGCACACTTTCATCCTTACACTAGCCCTTACTCCTGCTTTTGAGATGAAAAAAGTGAGGCTCAATTGTCCAAACTGATAAAGCAACTGAGAGTGCCAGAAATTAATTTCCCTGTAGGGATAGGGAGTTGGGGAAAGATTCTAAAGGGAGAGGATGCTATGGATCACCTCAAAGATGAAGAGGATTCCAACAATTGGGGAAGACAAGATGGGTGGGAATGAGGAGATGAACCCAGGGAAAGGGCACAGCATGAATGAAGACCCCGAGGTGTGAAAGTGCCGGAATGTTTTAGGGAACAGGCTACAGGATTGTGGAAGATTCACCTGGGGGGTGAGGAATCCATATTAATTAGAATTAGGGGTTATCAGGGCAAACACACTCTCCGTGTTCCTTGTGTAAAACAGGGACTCTACTAATACTTCTACCTTCTCAGGAATGTATTGGGGAAGTAGCCTCTACCCCCCAGAAGTCGGTAGCCTCCAAACTTGAACTCTCTCACTCCTCACAGGAAGCAGGAGTGACTAGCCTGGTTCCGGAGGTGACCGGAAGTTCTCGGCTCTTTATGGGCCGGTGTCTTGACTCTTGCTCTCTCATGGATGACAGTGGCATGCGTTCTCCGCCTGCTTTTGCAGCCTTTGGCCAGCATCTTCATGCAGAACGGAAGGTCTGGGCTTCCTAGCCGCTTGTTTATTCTATCCCAGCTTAGAACAAGGCTTTTATCACATTAAATGTACACCTGCTATGGAAAACATTAAATGAGTAAGTGAATTTATAGAATAAAACAACCATTTTTAGGGACTGTTACATGACATAAGGATGGTTGTGAATAATTTTCCTCACTTCAAACACATGTGTTCTCTTATTCCTTTTCAGGTTCCAGAAGACTTGATGAGATTTCTCGTTTTCGTTGTTGTTTCTTTCTTTCTTTCTTTTTTTTTTTTTTAAAGCATGTGTTTTGATACTATTTCATTGTTAACCTGAACAGATTTCACTGTTTGTTTGCTCCAGCTGTGGAATTCAGTGGACTGAAAATCAGCTAGCTCTCAGAAATAATTGAATTTGAAAATCATCCTGATTCTTTCCCTATCTGAGTCGTGGAATAAAAATCTGCCAAAGGTGGTCTTTCACCCAGGCTCCTCCAGGTGTGACTTTGCTCCTCCCCCTCCCCTGCCCTCCTTCTCCCCTTTTATACAGCAGACAGGAGACCTGCATAGGCCTTGTGCTCTGCTCTGTCACAACCCCCCCCACACACACTTCACTCCTAGGCAGGTCACTGCCAGGTAAGGAGCAGCCTCTTGAGGCAGCGGCTAGTTCCCTCCCTTCCTGGTGCTGAGCGGGCTTGAGAATGAGCATCCATGAGGACTGGGGGAGGTCTGGGTTTGCAGGGTGGTTGCCCTCCAGTGACTGGCCCTGTTGTGTTTCATGCTGCACCTTTACCTTCTTGTCCAATTGTGCATCTTCCATCTTTTCTTAAACCCATTTGTTTTCCCTGCTTGGTAGGATCATAGATCTGAATGCTCATAAAACAACGATGGCTATTTGTTTTCAAAGTAAGTAGTTGGTGTTACAATTATCACTAAAAAATTTATTAGATAATTGCTGGTTGACAGCCTGGAGACCTGAAGGTGATTTAGTCTGGTTTATCCTTACTCTCAAGGACTAGTCGTTGAAATAGAAGCCTCTTTGGAATGTTTAAGACACCAACATGATTTTTCGCTAAAGCTCCAAATAAATGATGTCCTGCCTATGTTGATAAAAGCAGTAAAAAATGGACTACAGGTGGTTACCTGGTCAATTTAACCAAATCAGGATGAATTGTTCTAAAATTCGTCTTTATATCGGTCCAGATGGATTTAATGCCCCCCTTCCGTAATGTGTATTCTTGTTATCTTTATGATCTTAGTTCACGTTTTTCATCATTCAAAGGTAAATATATAGCATGCCTCTTTTTCTTTTTTTTTTAACCAACATTTAAAAAGCTGTTTTAGATGAATTGAATTTTACTACTGTGCAAGAAATTTGAACAATATTTGGTTATTTTGTTTACCAAAGCCTTCGGAAACAGTTAATTGTGAATACACTGGGAGATGAGCCACTTCCGAATCAAATGAGTAATCATAGATATTTAGGAGAGATGTGCGCCAAGCTGCGAAAGGAAGATAATAGTTACCACAAAGCATCATTAGGCATTTACAGTTTTACTTAAATGGGACAATAAACTTATGTTTTCTAGAAGTAAATATTTACATACAACCAGCATATCTTCATTTGACCTTTAAGCTGTTAGTAACAACTACCACGTATTGTGGGTTTTATGTGTATTATCAAGCTGGTTACTCTTATTATTCCCATTTTATAGATGAAAAAAAATCAAGGTGCATTTCTTTCATTTTCTGGGCAAAAGGGTAAAATTCACAATTTGGGCCTTAATGGGGCCATCTTCTCAGTACTATCTCCTACTGTGAAGAAAGGGTTTTTTTGATTTGTGAAATTTGTGTAATCAACTAACCTGGAGTTTAACTAAACTCTGGAATGGAACAGGGCTCAGTGGGCTAGTGGCTTCTTGTGACATATTAGCCTGAAAGAAAAGTGCTGTAAATATATAACCAAATCTGCAACGTAGTTAGAATCTATAGTCTTGTTCTGTTTGGGGAGTTACAGCAAATCTCAAATGAAAAATCTTCCACTTCACAGTGGAAGGCAGCACACTGTAGGTGTAAATGTGAATAGAAATATATTTGTTTACTATGTTGAGTTTTACATATTTTTGATGAAAGAGCACTTTAGAAAAAAATCTGACATTAAAAAAATTATCTTTAATAATTTTATTTTATTTTCAGAAAATGCCATGAATGCAAACGTCCACAAATTTTAAAAAAATATAAAAACAAAGAGCAAGTCCACTTTCTGCTACATGTTACGATGCCCAGTTCCCCTTCCTAGAGTCAACCACTATAATCAATGTACCATGTATCCCTCCAGAAATTTTATGCACGTACAAGTATCTGTCTACATTTTTTTAAACCCCAAATATAAACATGCTATACAAACTGCTCCTCACATTGATTTTCTTTTTTCTTTTTTCTTTTTTTTTTTTTTTTGCTTGACAGTTTATCTGGTAGATTGTTCCATAGCAGTTTGTAAATTGTTTTCCATCTCTTTTGAAAAATCTGCAAAATATACTGTTGTACGAATGAACCCTAATTTATCTAACATGACTTCAATTTAATAATCATCCCAGATAAATAAACAAAAACACTTTCATTCTTTTTCTCTCTTCCTTTTATTTATGTGTTGGGGTTTGGCTTGTCATGATATGTGTATCCCTTCTCTGTTGCACTCTGCTTCAGCAAACAATCTATATGACATGTGGTCACTTTCCCACATTTCCACAATCTCAAATTGTTTGCTAACTCCCTTTGTCAATGAATTGAGGATTTGGGATCTTTGTCATAAGCTGTAGAAAACTAGGTTGAGGTTCACGGGTCTAGGAGTCTTGAACCACTGTGTTATGGAAGTCATTTCCATTCTTGTAGTTCTGCCTGGGAGGGAGGCAGTATTTTCCCATGATAGCCTCTGTTTGGATAAATGATCTAATCCATACAATTTTCAATAAAATTGCTTATTGATTCCACCCATGAGCTTTGTCAGAGTCAACATATCTGAGTTAGGAAAATGCACTATAATGTACAATTCAGCAAAAACGCATTAAGTATCTGCTGTGTCGCTGGTGATAGGCTAGGTGTGGAGATGGGAAGATATAATAGGGTGTGGTTTTTGTCAGGGAAAGGTTTGCTTTAAGGTTTCAGAAACAGATATAGAAAGAGGTAGCCTGTACCTTTCCAAAGGAGGAGGCTTGAGTATATCTTATGGGGTTTTACATTTGTTGAAAGCTTGCATACACCCCAAAAACTAACCATGTTAAACCACGGTAATTGGGGTCTAGTTGGATTATCTCAACTACCTCCGGGATTATAACCCTCTAGTTCAGACCTATCAGGTGGGAACTACCTTGTGTATTCCAAGGATGCTATAAGGCATGCTATTTCAGAAGTCATAGGGCAGAAAGGCCTATAGACAAAATTACAGTGCTTGAATTGCGTGGTTTATTAAATCAATTTAGAACATACCATAACAAGCAAGGGCAAAGAGTTGGGGTAAATTAACTTTCCTGGATTATAGGGTATGAGCAGATGGAGGGACTACGAAACCTGAGACCTGGGGTTTAGAAGGTTCAATAGCCTCTCTGTCTCTCTCTGCCATCTTAGTCCTCCCTGCTAAAGTTTTGTTTATGAGGACCAGAGGTGAGGTTAGAAGTGGGAGTTCAAAGAAGGACAATGATACCTACTCAGACCAATGATACATACTTGCTGCACAGGAGCCACTGAGGGCCAAGAACATCTGTACATAGCTGTCGCTTGTCAATTAGCCTGCTAAATAGCCGTAGGTCTTATGTGCGTTTTTTGGGTAGAGTGCACATGGGGCCAACCTGAGACCATCCTGGATGTCACCACTGGGTGATTTATTTTGGGGGTGACATATCTGCCGTCTCAGCTTGATTTGGTCTTTTAATGCCCTTCATTTTCTAAACAACGCTCTTGCTTTGTGTTTATTCCACTGATTGATTGTTGACATGTCTTATAGGTCACTAACTTACCATCTAAATTTAATACATCACATGAATTCTACCCATGTCTCACAAATTACTTGCTTACTCGTTACATCCACAAAAGAGCATACCCTATGAGTTTGCCTATTAAAATTTATACCATGCTTAATTTTTCTTAGGGGTTTGGTCCATCCTGTGTGTTTTTCTGTCTTCTATAGCAGAATTGAATATTCTCAAACAACATAGGAAGTGCACATTATAAGACCTTGTTCTTGAATTCCAATCCCATGTCGCACTTGGGTATTGCGACTCAATTTCAATAGTTTCAAGTTGAACTCATCATCTTTCATTATAAAAACTTCCTTGATTAATCTATAATGATGAATTGCATGCATTTCTACCCCAATCTTAAAATGCTCTTTATCTCTTCTCTCTCTTTATCAGAATCATGGAAGACTTTTGCTTGTCTTACCTCAAAAATATCTCTTTAAGTTTTTTATCTTCTATTTCCATCGCTTCAAGATTTGTCACTTGCTGCTGGCTTTATTTTTCTGCAGTACAAACTGATTCCTGACTTCTTGCCCAGCATCCTCCCATCCCAAACCCTCACCCAGGATAACTTGCCATTTTCCCTAAATACTATGCATATTAATACATGAGAATTAGCATATTAAAATATTTTAAATTTTGAAATATAGATTCACAGGTATTTGCCTAACTGACATAGAGAGGACTTGTGTATCCTTTATCCAGTCTCTACCAGGTATATATATATATATATTTTGGTTTTTTCACTTTTTTTTCTTGGGATCTACATTTTTTTTAAAGATTTTATTTATTTTTTTGACAGAGAGAGACAGCCAGTGAGAGAGGGAACACAAACAGGGGGAGTGGGAGAGGAAGAAGCAGGCTCCCAGCAGAGGAGCCCGATGTGGGGCTCGATCCCAGAACGCTGGGATCACGCCCTGAGCCGAAGGCAGACGCTTAACGACTGAGCCACCCAGGCGCCCCTCTAAATTATTTTTAAATTCTGTTATAGTTAACATTCAGTGTTGTTATTAGTTTCAGGTGTACAATGTAGTGATTTGACATTTCTATACATTATTCAGTGTTCATCATGTTAAGTGCATTCTTTAATCCCCATCATCTATTTCACCCACCCCCTACCCAACTCCCCTCTGGCAACCATCAGTTTGTTCTCTGTAGTTAAGAATCTGTTTCTTGGTTTGTGTCTCTCTCTCTTTTTTTCCTTTGTTCGTTTGTTTTGTTTCTTAAATTCCACATATGAGTGAGATCATATGGTATTTGCCTTTCTCTGACTAACTTATCTCACCTAGCACAACACTTTCTAATTCCATCCATGTTGTTACTAATGGCAAGATTTCATTATTTTTTATGGCTGCATAATATTGCATTGTATATACATATGCCACTTCTTTATCCATTCATCTATCAATGGACACTTGGGCTGCTTCCATAATTTGGCTATTGTAAATAATGCTGCAACCAGGTAAATGTTATTTTTATGTTTGGAATATCCCTTTCTTTCTTAATTACCTGGCATATTCTTCATCACCCTTTAATATCCAGCTTCAAAGTCATGAAGCTTTCCCAACTTTCTTCCCACTAGTGCTGAATTAATCATTTCTTTTTTAATGCTTTGTTCCACATGTTATCGTAAATATTGTCTCTGACAATCCCTGACAACTTTAAGGATAAAGACTATGCTTTATTCATCGTTGAACCCCTAGGACCTAGCTCAAAGCATGGCACATGTTGAGTACCTGATAAAATATGATGAATTTCATATAAATTATATTCCATTTCAAGAAAATGGGATATAAAAATCCAATTATACTAAATAGGTACATTTAGTGGGTGATATATTAATGAGGGGTGTTACTACAGATTCCTTCTAATATGATCTTTCCTAGAGAATTTAAAGATAATTTGATTTTCAAAAATATGTACTATTATGTTCATGACTACATCTACTGAGTAATATGAAATTAATATTGAAATATATATTCCGATGAAAAATTCCCATCTAAAAAAGGAACCAGCTTTATTCTCTCTCTCCTTCTTCCAAATAGGTAGTGATAACATCACTCCTGGATTGGGGATTCTCACTTCATACTCTGACTCCTCCTTCATTTTATGGTAGAAAAGTTGCTTGAGATCTGAATGCGTGCAGGCCACTCCAGGCTTTGTGTATGAAGGAGGAAGACATGTGAATGTGTTGGCTGACCTCAGCCCCTCTTCAAAGTCTCCTCAACTTTGTCTCACTTGTGCCCTTGATCAAGACCTCTAATCTTTTGCCTCTTGCCCACCCCAGGAATCTGTCCCCGGGGGCACGTGGCTGCAGTGGCTGTAGGTGGCACTTGTGAGAACGTTGCTGTGCTGGGGTGGGAGCACAGCACTCTTCACTGGCGTGTCTGTGCTCATGCTGTAGCTCCCCCCTGCTGCACAGAGGCTGTGACAGATACAGTGACTCCCATCCATCACAATCTCCAAAACTATTGATGAACAGCTTTGAAAAAAAAGTATTATGTTGACATTGTGGTTGTTAAGACTGTGATGGCAGGAAAATGAGGAAGAAATTAATGGCAAGACACTGATACAGACAGAAGACTTCGATAAATATGGTGCTTCCCATATGTATGCTCCCTCCATCAGCCACGGCTGATGAAGGACCGGCCAGCATCACACCAGGCTGCCCCTGGCTTGTGCCACTGCATCTTAGCCTGCTCACACCCCTGGACACTGGTGGGGCCACTTACTGTCCTTCAGACTCTCAAGCTTATATCCAGAGTCTTAGAAGTTTCCGCATCCAAATGGCATTCCCTTCCTTAGTCTCACTGAGGGTGGAGGGAATTAGATACCATTTTATCTTCTCTCTCTCTCTGTCTTTTCCAACTTTGTTTTTCCCCAAGGCCCCTATGTAAACTCTTCTCACCTTCATCAGTCCAAGTACTAAAAGCAGCCATGCACATCACTTCTCACCTCTGTCTGCCCAAGTATTAAAAGCTCCCAAGCAATTGTACATTAGGCATAACTGGGAGATGCAGCTGCAGGTTGGTTAAGTTGGAGGTAGGATGTAAGGTTGTCATTCCCATGATCATTATCCCTATTAATGAGTGAAACTGCATTAGGAACACTTAACACAGCTTCTTTTTGCCTTTGGTCTCTCACTAAATTAAAAAAAATAATAATACAGTATGGATTTTTTTTTTTTGACAAGTGAAGTATTTCTTTACCTGTGAATTAGAAACAGAAGAATCAGCCTTGATGTTCTCCGATTGACCTCCCGTAGCAACTAATATTGTTTGGAAATGATCACACAGTCATCTCTACTTCTGGGCACTGAAATTACTTTTCTCTCTTTTCATTCTCTGACATCTTAGAAGTGAAAACAAGGACTTTTCATCTGTTTAGGGACAAAGAACCAATGGAGTGAGTGACACGGTACTTTTATTCTTGGCAAGGCTGGACATCGAAAGAGCAGTGGGAGATAACTTTCAAGTGGGCCTTAGGAGGAAATCCAAAGGACTGCCTTTCTGGAGGGTCAAATATCTCTATCCTGAGTAAATCATTCAAAGCAACAGGGCTAGAGGCAAGCCGGCGCTGTCAGCCGGCACATGCTGTTAGCTGTCACCTTCTGTTCTGTTAAGCAGAAGAATTTACAAGAATGGTGATCCATTGAATAAAATAGTTCATTAAGGTAAAATTAGATGGCCAGGAAATCAAGTCAGCATTTTAGAACTGATAGAGTAAAACAAATACTTGGCAATATGATGTTTTAGAATTCATATTCTAAGCAATATTGTCTTGATTATTTGTGGAGAGCCTATCAGTGAAGAACCTTAGGAAGCAATGAGTGTTTTTCTGTAAATGGCTTTTTTCCATCGATTTCTATACCAAGCTATACCCTCAGCTGATTGTGTAGATAAAACCCTACAAAAGGTTTTCATCTAAAGAAATAACATAAGGGGCTAAATTTTTGTTCTTTAAAGGGGGTTATTTGGGATCAAATTTTATCCCAAGTATAGTTAGTGTAAACCACATGGGCACCATTCTCTGCTTGATTGTGCTGTTTGGGATTATCTATTTCCTTCCCAATTTATTACTAACCACATCTTGCTCTGCACATATAGAAAATCTTCTCTTCGGAACCAATGAAATTCAGATGGAAAAAGCAAGGAGAACAATGGGATTTGAACATCTTATTTCCAAATTTCTTATTAGAGACTTTAAATTTGCTAGATTCATTGGGGGTAGACAGAATGATTTTTTAATCTCATTGAAGTATCCAGCACACAGTTTACATTTATTGAGTACCAGTGTTGTGGTGGTAGGTTTCTTTGAGTGAGAGAGTACTTTTCAATACTCAAGACTAGCGCTGTCCAACAGAGATACAATGCCAACCTCACATATAATTTAAAATCTTCTGGTAGTTACATTTAAAAAGCTAAAAAAGGATGCATTAATATTAATAGTGTATTTTATTTAATCAAATGTATCTAAAATATTATTTCAATATGTAATCAAAATGTAAAAAAACGGAGATATTTCACACTTTTTTTATTGCACTAAATCTTCAGTATTCAGAGTGTATTTTCTGCTATCTAAATTTGGGCTAGCCACATTTCAAAACCACATGTGGTTAGTAGCTACCACATTAGATAGCACAGGTCTGAAGGATATCTTCTGGTAGTTACATTTAAAAAGCTAAAAAAGGATGCATTAATATTAATAGTGTATTTTATTTAATCCAATGTATCTAAAATATTATTTCAATATGTAATCAAAATGTAAAAAAAACGGAGCTATTTCACACTTTTTTTATTGCACTAAATCTTCAGTATTCAGAGTGTATTTTCTGCTAAATTTGGGCTAGCCACATTTCAAAACCACATGTGGTTAGTAGCTACCACATTAGATAGCACAGGTCTGAAGGATAATAAGTGTAATAAAAATAGTGCATGTTCTAAATATCTACATAACTATATAAAATTTTAAAACATTTCCTACTTCCAACAATGTTGGATTTTCTGAACATGAATATTTTGTTTTTAATTAGATTCTGATATCTCATAGGTACTAAGGCATGTTATAGATGATAGTTATATGAAATAAATTTAATTTAAAAATGCATTAAAAATACAGGCACAACTTTTTTTAATGTGTAGATTTATTCACATATATCAACTGAGATTCTCTTGTCTTTTCTTAATTTTGATCTATAGCTATTTTTGCAAAGACTTCATCACCTCTTCATAGCTTAGGATTCTTAATTTTTCTTTTTAAACATATACAGAAAGAATGAATGCCAAGAGCCCAGCAATTTAAGAGTAAACATTATGAACTTTTCCCTATTAGTTGGATGCCCACTTCTGACATGTATGGTTTTTAATTTACATTTAGAAACACAATCATTTGTTTCTCCCTTTGGTTATTTGACTGCTATTGAGATAAATGCAGGATATCCTTCATTAGTCTCACTTTTTCTTTCCATTTAAAATTCCTTTCAAGTCAAATTCACCTTTGAAGACTCAAACTAGCTTATCTCCTAAAACTTCTGCTGGAAGAGACCCATAACATTCTTGGATTTAACATGAAGTCTTGTTTTCTTTACATGTTGTAGAAACATGTTCTTTCACAGTGATGGAAAGGCACTGTTTCTAAGTGACCTTTGAAATCAGGGAGTGAACTTGGACTTCATTGGTTGTGAGACCAGGTGTCAGAATCAGTCAGTAAGCAGCACAACAGCCAGGAGATTTTGCCTCACTGTCATGGTTTTCCCAGCTCACCTTTGTAATGCACTAATTCTTGGGGAAGAGAGAGTATCTTTTTGTGAAGAAAGGCCACTGGGTTAAGTGGTACTCAAGTACAGTTACTACCAGGGAGAGAAGTGAGGGGAGATTACAAAGTTTTAAATGGTTCTTTGACAAAAATTAGAGAATTTGGATAAATTGAAAGTAGGATATGGAATATTAACACAGAGATGTGGCAAACTGTCATATGGAAATTAAAAAAGTGGTATCTGAAATTAGCCCAGTTAGAGTTCCTGTAGGTGAGAGGTTTCCAACTTTTTTAAAAAAGATTTTATTTATTTATTTGACAGAGAGAGAGCACAAGCAGGGGGAGCGGCAGGCAGAGGGAGAGGGAGAAACAGACTCTCTGTGGAGCAGGGAACTGGTTGTGGGGCTCAATCCCAGGATCCCGGGATCATGACCTGAGCCGAAGGCAGACGCTTAACCGACTGAGCCACCCAGGTGCCCAAGGTTTCCATTTTTTAAGTCAGGGGCCAATAAGCTTTTTCTGTAAAGGCCCATAGAGTAAGTATTTTAGGCTTTGTGGACCATATGGTCTTTGTCAGAACTACTCAACTCTGCTATTGTAGCTCAGAAAGCAGCCATAAACCACATACAAACGAACATGGCTGTGTTCCAATAAAACTTTATTTATAAACAGAGGGTTGGCTGGCTTTGACCCATGCAATCCCAGTGTAAGAAATAAACATTTACAAAGTTCTGCCTGGTAGCTGCATGGCTACCCTTACCTCCTATAGCTGTACCACTGCTTTCACCTCCTGTTACTGCCTGGAAATATCCACACAGTGGGAGTCACTTTCTCCTAAATCACATTTCCTGTAAGAAGGCATGTGTTTCTCGTGCACATTTCCATATCCCAAAGTAACTATTCTATTAGGTCAGGTATGTGTCTCTAACAGAGACCTGAAATTACAGTGGCTGGAGCACGATAGTAACTTTCCATGTGTCAGCAGCATAGGCTGATATACTGACTCCGGGTGTTACCCCACCATCATTCCCTCGTGCCTCCCCCTCACCCGGTCGGCCCCAGAACCAGCAGGAAGGGGAAAGAGCACAACCTGGAAGCTGCTCACATCACTTCTTCGGATATCTCATTGGTCAGCACTTAGTCAAATACCCCATCTATCTGCAAGACAGGCTGGAGGTGGGGCACTGACTCTGGGCAGCTGTGTGCCCCATAAATTTCTAGAACCTCTATTACTGCTCCACAAAAGTTGAATGTAGCTGCAACCAGCTTTTCTGCTTTAATCTTATATTTATACAATAATTAAGAGCCTGAAAGAAGTTACTTCCATTTTAAAGTTCCATTTTACTGTATTTCATGTGACAAATGATAGGCTGTTGTATTGAGCATAGAGGCCATTCTAAGTCTTCAGACACAAATAACAGGAATCCACTATACATGGTTAGAATATTGTTTTATGTGGCAAATATCTTGCATTCACTACTACTCTTCTCTTCTGAGTCCACAGTAGACAATACTAATAAATCACAGCATTCTTTCCCACTGAACTTAGACTTGGCCTTAAAACCCTCTATATCCTTCTCTAGACAGCCTCTACCAATCAGGTAGTGTTGGCATGCCATCAGCAATTTGTTTGCCTTTCCTGGCTTAAAGTTTTGCCATTTTTCTTTTTGTGCCTTTGACACCAGTCTTATCTATAGATGGTGACATGACAAACTATGAATTGAATGTTGTTTTTTGTCTTTTAAGTCAAATATCTTCTCTTGAGTTTTGTCAAATTTTCACCTTTTTATTTCCAGATCATGATTAAATTTTTATATAACTAACTTTAGTCACAAAACCAAAGTTGGAATAATTTTACTCAACCTCTTAACTTTATAAATAGGGAAACTGAAACCCCAAAAGATGAAAGGATTTGCCCAAGGACACACGGCAGCATTGAAACTAGACTCCTGAACCCCTGACTCCTATTCTAGTACCTTGACTTTGCAAAGGTCAAATCAGAAGTGACAAGGACAATTAAACATCAGCAATAATTGTGATGATAATTGGGTGTGGTTGATTTACAATGAACTTTAATTTCTCAAGTTTCTGTTTCTTGCATTTGTAGGCAAGAACCAACATTTTTCACCTTAGCAGAGGAGCCTGATGTGGGGCTCGATCCCATAACGCCGGGATCATGCCCTGAGCCGAAGGCAGACGCTTAACCGCTGTGCCACCCAGGCGCCCCATAGAACTTTCCAAATTTTATAAAATGGATTTGACATTGCGAAAGACAGGATTTGAAGACTGCTTTCTAGGACATTCGTATTTCGGTTATGCTATAAAGAATGGTGTAACTGTTCTTGTAATACCTTGGCATTTCCTGTTTCAATAGGATGTGTTTGTGTGAGATGGAAAGTACTGACTTTTGTAGAATCTTTTCTAGATGAATTTATAATAGCAATTTGAATTCTTTTTAGCATATTTTGACCCATAGGTCTATTAGGTTATGTTGCTTCTCATTTTATTCAGATCCCTTTGTCCATCCAAAATTGTTTGTGCTCTCTCCGGCAAGGCTGCACACTTTGGTTCTCCTTATGTGCAAACAGTTTCTCAGCAGGAGTGCTACTTAAAAGGCGACTGTAGAGGAAAACTGTCATCAATTGGCAGGTGGAGTTAGATTACCTCATTCTTTCAAGAGCAGAAAAAAAAAAAAAAACCTCAGCAAAAATATGTTCAAAAAAGAGAGACCAATTATAGACCAAGAAATCTCACTCTAGTGTCTATAGCTAAGAAAGTATATATTAACTAAAACCAGATTTTAAAAGATTAACTAAATCTTCCCATTAAAACCTCAAGTCCATTAAGTACCAAAAATTATGGCACTTTCACATGACAGAGAAAGTTAGTCTAGTACAATAGACCAAGGGAAATTTTGATAAGGGGCATTTCTTGATTTAACTATTAATTAAAAACTTGAGACACTGAGGAATTTTCCTCTTCTCATCATTCAGTGTTGAGGGAAGAGCCTGAAAGCAGTAAAACTTCATGACTGCAGCCAGAAGACAGAAAATAATTTCAGTGTGATGGACCTAAACCTTGAGCTTAGCTGCGTGTACCAGAGCTGGAAAGTTCTGTGTCCTCTGACACAGAGAGAGNTCTGTGTCCTCTGACACAGAGAAGACAAAATCCTCCTCCATACTGAAACCAAGCTCAGGTAAATTCAGAAATGCCTGCTCATTGTTCTCACACCCTTCCTCAATGCATGGTACCCGTTTTTATTTTGGTACTTCAGATTTGGCCCGACGAAGCCCTTCTGAATAGATAAGCAACTGCTTACATGCCCATGTGGTTCCTTCAGTAGGTTCATTTTTAAAAAAACAAATATTTTTTAAAGATTTTATTTATTTATTTGACAGAGATAGAGACAGCCAGCGAGAGAGGGAACACAAGCAGGGGGAGTGGGAGAGGAAGAAGCAGGCTCATAGCGGAGGAGCCTGATGTGGGGCTCGATCCCAGGAACGCCGGGATCACGCCCTGAGCCGAAGGCAGACGCTTAAATGCTGTGCCACCCAGGTGCCCCGAAAAAAACAAATATTTAATGAGCATTTACTATGAGTTAGGTAACAGAGTAAGTAAAAGTCATAACCCTCGGAAGCCCACCATTTCATGTGCTAGACAAACAAATGAGCAAATAATTTTAGTATGACATAGTCCAGTTGCTGTGGAAGCAGCAAGTTCTGCCCGAGTGTTGACAGAGGAGACAGAGCTGGAGCTGGCTGGAAGCCTCTGGTTCATAAAGCAGAGAATCAGAAGGGAAAACAGTGTCTATAAAGGCATGGAAGTAGGCTGTCTGGGTGGCTCAGTCAGTTAAGTGTCTGCTCAGGTCATGATCTCTGGGTCCTAGGATCGAGCCCCCCATCGGGCTCCCTGCTCAGCGGGAAGCTTGCCTCTCCTTGTCCCTCTGCCCCTCCCCCTGCCTGTGCTCTCTCTCTCTCAAATAAAAAAAATCTTAAAAAAATAAAGGTGTGGAAGTGTGAAAAAGCACCTGGCTTTTGGTTGTAGAGTTTGGCAGAAGGGTAAGGGGAGGGAGAATGGGTGGCAGGGGATTGTGTTCCATAACTCAACAAATATGAATTGGGTGACCCTTTAGCCTGGGCCCTGTGCAGGGACTCCTCTGGTACAGGGATAAATGCCCCTTAGTCCTGGTACTTGAGACATTAACAAAGGAGGCACAGGTCACAAATAAATTACATTTCAGTGAAGACGTGGTAAGCGTAACAACAGAAGAGATGCCAGGTTCTTCTTCTTCACAAAGAAGTGACAGCCTGCTCCGATGCCAGGCACCACATTGTTGGCAGGGTAC
Source organism: Ailuropoda melanoleuca (assembly GCF_002007445.2). Classification (NCBI taxonomy): domain Eukaryota; kingdom Metazoa; phylum Chordata; class Mammalia; order Carnivora; family Ursidae; genus Ailuropoda; species Ailuropoda melanoleuca. The sequence goes on along the minus strand of NC_048224.1, from coordinate 74,834,289 downwards.
CTGCAGAGGTGAGCAATAGCAAACACTGCCTGTTTGCAAGGACCACACAGTGTGGGGAGGGGGGCGACAGACATAGATCACGCAGTTACAGCAACACGTATACGCCAGCAACTGTGACAAGTGTCATCAGAGACTGCAGAGCCCTCGAGACCTATAGTGCAGGATTATGTTCTAATCAGGGAGGGCAGGGAAAATCCTATTTCTCACCCCTCTTTTTATACAATAAGTTCTCCATGCTTGAATTCTTAATTTGCTTTATCTAACTTGTTCATTTCAAGTAGGTTTTGAAAGAAGGTTACCTGGGTAACAGCTTATCAGAGCCCTTGCATCTCTGACAACATTTGTCTTCCACTTTCATAAATGACCAACAACACCGGTATAGAAAAGTCTAAAGTTACAATTTCCCTCTCTTAAAACTCTTTAGAATTTGAGACCTTGTCATTTGACAATGTGCTTTAGATTTGTTGTTTCCTCTTTAGGTAGATTCATTTTTCTGTCTGAATCTTACAGTTTTTTTTTTAAGATTTTTTAATTCATTTATTTGAGAGAGAGCACCAGCAGGGTGAGGGGGCAGAGGGAGAGGGAGAAGCAGGCTCCTGGCTAAGCAGGGAGCCCGACTCGGTGGGGATCGGTCCCAGGACCCAGAGTGGCAATCTCTCTTTGGTATTTCCCCAGATGAATTGAAAGCTTACATCCAAAAACCTGCACAATGTTTATAGCAGCTTTATTCACAGCTGCTAAAACTTGGAAGCAAGGTCAATGGATAGACTGTGGTACATCCAGACGATGGACTATTATTCAGTGCTAAAAAGAAGTGAGCTATCAAGCCCCGAAAAGACGTGGAGGAAGCTTAAAGGCATATTATTAGGTGAAAGAAGCCAATCTGAAAAGACTATGCATTATATGATTCCAATTGTATGACATTCTGGGAAGGGCAAAACTGTGAAGATAGTAAAAGGATCAGTGGTTGCTAGGGTTTGTGGGGAGGGAGGAAGGAATAGGCAGAGCACAAAGGAGTTTTAGGGCAACGAAACTATCCTGTATGATATTACAATAGTGGATACATGCCACTGTACATTTCTCCAAACCCATAGAATATACGACACCAAGCATGAACCAAAATTTTAACTATGGTCTTTGGGTAGAAATGATGTGTTAATGTGCATTTATCCACTGTAGCAGGCGTACCACTGTGATGCGGGGTGTTAATAGTGGGGGAGGCTGTGCAAATGTGGGGACAAGGGGCATATGGACATCTCCATACCTTCTGCCTAATTTTGCTGTGAACTTAAAAGTGCCCTAAAAAATAAAGTCTATTTTAAAAAACCAAAACAAATGAATGAAATCCCCTGTATATAAAAAAATCTTACTAGGAAATCTGTATTTTGCCAAAACTACTGTATCTTCACAGATATTTTGGCAGTAACTTGGAATTGCTGTTTTGAGGAAACTTAGATGTAATCCTCAACCAGACCTTCCCTCCACTTTTATAATCATCCTTATTATGATATAATCTTTATGTCACTTGAAGATGCAATGTGAAGCCCTAGGGGAAATGTTTGAGTGTTGTCATAACCTGAATTCATTTTCATTCTACCTACAAATCTTTCAAGAGGGGGGTCCATGAATACAAAGCTCTCTCATGTAATTTATGAATTATTTTCTATGAAAGAATTACTGGGTATGATTAATGTACTTTTACAGTCTTTGCTGCCAACAGATGAAATATTTTTAAGTGGCATATGTTTCTCTCTTTGCATCTTATCCTGGAACCTTGTGTCTTCCCCCTTTAAATATGTGACATTTGGCTCCCAGATTATTTTTTTCACCTTTATTTTTTAAAAGATTTTATTTACCTATTTGACACAGAGAGAGAGCACAAGTTGGGAGAGCAGCAGAGGGAGAGGGAGAAGCAGGCTCTTTGCAGAGCAGGAAGCCCAATGTGGGGCTCAATCCCAGGACCCTGGGACCATGACCTGAGCTTAAGGCAGACGCTTCACCGACTGAGCCACTCCAGTGACCCTTTTTTCACCTTTATTAAAATATAATTCACATACCATAAAATCTGCTCACTTAAAATATACAATTCAATTTTCAATATATTCACAGAGTTGTGTAACCATCACCAAAATAAAATTTTAGAACATTTTATCAGTCCCCCACCCCAGAAAATCTCATATACATTAGCAGTCACTACCCTTTGCCCCTCTCCCAACCCTTGGCAAACAATGATATGCTTTCTGTCTCTATAGATTTGTCTATTCTAGACATTTAATATAAATGGGACCGTACCTTATGTGGTCTTTTGTGACTGACTTCTTTCTCTTAGTATGTTGTCAAGATTCGTCTGTTCTGTATAGCACATATCAGTGCATCCCTTTCTAATTGTTCAATCATATTCCTTTGTAACAATTTGAGGAATGCAAACAGTTTTCCAAAGTGACTGTATTATTTTACATTTCTACCCACAAAGAAGGATTTCAGTTTTTCTGTGTTCTCATCAGCATTTGATATTTTCTGCTTTGTTTTGTTTTGAAGGTACTTATATATGATTTACAAATCTTTTCCAGTCTGTGGGTTGTATTTTCACTTTCTTTGTAGTATCACTTGCAGTACAAAGGGTTTAACTTTATGTTATTCAATTTATCCATTTTTTTCATCTTTTCTCACTTGTGTTTTGGTGTCATGTTTAAGAAACCATTGACTGACATGAAGATTTACTTCTCTGTGTTTTCTTCTAAGAGTTTGACATGAAGATTTACTTCTGTTTTCTTCTAAGAGTTTTATAGTTTTAGCTCATACATTTAGTTTTTTATCCATTTTGAGTTCATTTGTGTATAAGTGAGATAGTCCAACTTCATTACTTTGCATGTGGATACCTAGTTTTCTTAGTACCATTGAAAAACTATTCCTTCCCCTTTGAATTATCTTGGCAGCCTCATTGAAATATAAGAGGCCACGAAAACAAGAATTTATCTGGACTCTCAATTCTATTGAATTGATGTATATATCTATTCTTATGCCATATCACATTGTTTTGGTTACTGTAGCTTTGTGGTAAGTTTTGAAATTTGGAAGTATGAGTCTTCCATCTTTGTTCTTCTTTTCTGAGATTGCTTATTCTGAGTCCTTTGGATTTCCATATGAATTTTTTTAAGATTTTATTTATTTATTTGACAGAGAGAGAGACAGCCAGCAAGAGAGGGAACACAGGCAGGGGCAGTGGGAGAGGAAGAAGCAGGCTCCCAGTGAAAGAGCCTGATGTGGGGCTCGATCCCAGGACTCTGAGATCACATCCTGAGCCGAAGGCAGACGCTTAATGACTGAGCCACCCAGGCGTCCCTCCATATGAATTTGAAGATCAGCTTCACAATTTCTGCAGAAAAGACAGTATTTTAAGAATTACAATGAATCTGAACATCAATTTTGGGATTACTGATATTTTAACAATAAGTCTAATGGTCCATGAATATGGGATGTCTTTCCATTCATTTAGATCTTCTCTAATTTCTTTCAGTAATATTTTGTAGATTTTNCTTCTCTAATTTCTTTCAGTAATTTGTAGATTTCAATGTAGAAGACTTGTATTTCTTTTGTTAAATTTATATCTGAGAATTTTATTCTTTTTCACAGTATTATACAAGGAATTATTTAATTTCATTTTCAAAGTGCTCAGTGTTCATATATAGAAATAATTGATTTTTTTGTATACTGATTATGTATCTTGCAACTTTGTTGTCATCATTTATACATTATATACAAATAGCTTTATTTCTTTCTTTCTAATCTGGATGCCTATGATCTTTTTCTTGCCTAATTGCCCTGGGTACAATCGCCAGTACAAGATGGAATAGAAGGGGCAAAATCAGAAAAAAAAAATCTCTGTTATGATTCTGATTTTAGAGAGAAACCATTCAGTTTTTCGCTATTAAGTATGATTTTAGGTGTGGGTTTTTCATTGATGTTGTTTATGAGCTTGAAGAGGTTCACTTTTATTCCTAATTTGTTGAGTGTTTCAATAGTGAACGGGTGCTGGATTTTGTTGACTACTTTTTCCACGTCTATTGAGTTGATCATGTTGTTTATGTCCCTTATTTTATTAAAATGGTCTATTACATTGATTTGTTTATCTTGAACCAACTTTGCATTCCTGAGATGAATCCCACTTAGTTATGGTGTACGATCCTTTTATGTGTTGCTGAATTTAGTTTGCTAAAATTTTGTGGGGCATTTTTGCTTCTATATTCTTAAAAGGCATTGCAATTTCATTTTATTATGTTGTCTTTTTCTGGTTTGGGCAAGAGTAAAATACTGGCTATACAGAATTAATTGAGAAGTGTTTTCTCATATTTTTGAGTGAGTTTGCAAAGGATTGGTATTATTTTTTAAAATGTTTGGCAGAATTCATCAGTGAAGCCATCTGAGCCTAGGCATTTCTTTGTGGTAAGTTTTAATATTCTTATTTCTGTCTGTTTATTTGTTATAAGTCCACTTAGATTTTTCATTTCTTCTTGAGTAAGGTTTGTGTCTTTTTTAGAGGTTTGCCTATTTATTTTATCTATGTTATCAAACTGTTGACAAATAATTTNCCGGGGCTGTGTGCCCCACACCCCGGCGTCCCAGCCCTCACTTCCAGGGCCGGCACGTCTCTGTCCTTTGTGTTTCCAACCCCGCCAGCCGCCAGCCGCCCCGCGTGGGCTCCCGGAGCTCCCCGTCTCAGTCTGGTGTCTCACGGGTGCTGACCGTGAGTCCGCCTGCTCCCCCGTGCACCCATACACTTTTATACTTTTTCATTTCTGTATTGTCAGGTTACTATACAAGATCTTCTTTTTCTTTAATATAGTTATTTAAAGCTATAAATTTCCCTCTGAGCACTGCTTTGTCAGCCTGCCATAAGTCTTGGTATATTATGTTTTTGTGTTTTGATATATTTGTGTATTTCCTGTGCCAGCAAAGGAACTGAGAAAGAATGGGTGATGAGGTACAAGGAAACCTAAAGAGTTGGTTTCACAAAAGCCAAGAGATTAACATTTTTCAAGGAAAAGGGAGTGCAACTCCACAGACTGCTGCTGAGAGTAAAATGAGGTCAGGGAAGTGAAGATTTTCCTTGGTATTATGGAAGTTGTTGATGGTTGGTTATGAGCAGTTCTATTGGGTTGGAAGGGAAGACAGAAGCCCTACTGAAGCGGTCAAAGAAATGACTAGAAGTGAAAACATAGGCAATAAACATTAGAAAACTGCTTTCATAAGTTTTGCTGTAATGTGGAGCAGAGAAATACGAGCAGTCTTTGGGGAGGGATGCAAGATCACAGGAACACTTGTTAAAGATGGGGAATCATAGAGCATGCTTGCATGCTGATGGAAGTGAGAAAGACTAATGATTCAAAAGAGTTGCAGAAATCCTTGAGAAGGAGAGACAGGATGGGATCCAGAGCACAAATGTGTTAGCTTTTGATGGGGAGATAATAACTTCTTCTACTGTAACAGGAAGAAAGGCAGAGCATTTGGGTATAGATGTAGGTAGAGGTGATGACTGGAAAATTGAGAATTCCTGTAAGATTGTAGCTAGGTTGTCAGTGAAATATGAACTGGGGTCAGCAGTTTAAAGTTAGAGTGGGTTAGAGGGAATATTGGAGGTCAGAAAACATATGAAAAGGTGTTAAATGGACCTCTTGGGGAAAATTTGTTTCTAAAAAACATATTAGATTTGCTGGGCATTTTTTGGTACTCATTTTGAATTTAAAGGGAGCCCAGTTAGCACATCTATGTTCATTTCCTAGGGGGCAGGATCAGAGTAAGTAGATATTTTTAAGCAGTGTTTGTTATTTTCCCAGGTAAGTGAACAGAGGATCATAAAGGAATGATATGCTAAATGGGCTTTACCTGCACACACAGACACACACAGACACATAGACACACACACAGTACACTCCTACGTGCATGCATATACACACTCACACATCACACTTCTATACACACACTCATCACACTCAAAAGTACTACCCCACTTAATTTTTACAATAACCCTCCAACAGCATTTTCCTATTGTTTTCAAAGTATCTGAAGATTGAAGCACACTTGTAGTTTCCACTACATGAATCACTCTCCTCTCTGTTCTTCAAAAGTTTTCAACATGATCATGGAATAAAGTAGAACCAATGTTGGGATTCCATTTGAGTCATCCCTCCAGTGTAATTTGCCTTGGAGCTCTTTCCTCTGACATCTAGCCTACTACTGTCCTGTCATGCACTGGACCTTCTCCAGATTTTTCTCCACACCCACTGACGACCCCTATTCTCTCATCAGTATAGCTAGATTTCAGGCTCAGCTCCTCGTTGGCTGTGTGAACTACCATGTAATGTAGGAGCAATAATAATTCATTCTGAGGATTAAAAAATATAATGCATCGAAAGTGCTCAATTCTGTGTACGTGGCATGCATTCAGTAAATGTCGATCTTTCTCTCTCCCTTAATCTCAATCTCAATATCTCTTTAACTGTATTATTTGTTCTTTTCATATTTCCTGAAGGATCTTCATTAAGCTAATCACTTTGCTTTTGTTTTTGTTTTTTACTACCATGATTTAATTCTTGATGATAGAATTTTAAATTTAATAATTTTTTAAAGACGTATTTATTTATTTGCGAGAGCAAGAGAGGGAGGGAGGGAGAGAGCACAAGCAGAAGCAAGGAGAGGGGCAGAAGGAGAAAATCTTTAAGTAGACTATCCTGGCTGAGTGTGGGGCCTGACAGGGGGCTGGTTCTCATGACCCATGAGATCATGACCTGAGCCAAAAGCAAGAGTTGGGCACTCAGCTGACTGAGTCACCCAGGTGTCTCTAGAATTTTAAGTTTAGTAGGGTTCTTCTGGAAATAATGTCAGAATCTACAATTGACTCTAATAGGACTTCAGGTGGACAAAAGAGTTATATTTGGAGTGCGCAGATCTTTCCACTTGACTCAAATCATACAGAAGGACTGACTTTGATTATCATGAATAAACTAAACTATAACACTGAGCACAAAAAATTAGATTATTTTCATATCTTGGTTGTTAGAGTACTTCCTAACTAAATGAATTGTTAGACCTTTTGAAATATCACAGTTTTGTGCTGTATGCAGAGTCTTCACGATGTAACGGAACGGCAACGCAATATCATAAAAAAGGTGTTGTGTCACTGACATAAACCCAAGGGCATCTCTTTTAAAAGCATCACCTTAGGAATGTGGTTGGGACTGTCCCTCTCATCTCCCTTTTGGCTACCATGACATTGGCTGTCACACCAGCTCTTCAAGTCCCTAATGGTAAGTCACTCCTGGTCTCAGAGGACAGAGGGTTTTAGATAAAGGGGCCTCATTTACTACCTTATTTTTCCTGCACCGATCATTATTCACTATTTTATTTTGAAAACATGACTAATGGCTGAAGTTAATCCTGAGCTGGGCTGGAGCAAAATGAACATATTCCTGCTTTTCAAAAGTTGTACTGTTGAGCACATTTGCTCTCTATGACATGTGGCGTGTAACAGAACTGTTCAGAAGCAAAGCTGAGACCTTGCGCTTTGATCTTTTACAGTTGCCTTTCGTTCCTTAGTTCTTAGCAATGGTAGCCAATTATACGTTATTGAAGACTTTATATTGGTATGCACAAGCAACGCTATACTTGCACTGATTATCAGTGGCAGCTCATAGGCTGTGTGGAATAGAGCCGCCCCCTTGCAGACGTTATCGTCATGAAGTATTACGCATACAAAGCCATGTTCCTATGATTTTGATGTTATGGGAAGTATCAGACTGTTTTCTGAATTCTCATAAGTTGAATTTCCCCCTAAAGACTCATTAGGAAAAGGCATGTTGAAACGTGTGTTGTCATTACACGATTGTTCTCACTTGGCGACAAGCAACAAAAGAAGAAAAACGTTTCTGACGATTTCTGAAATGTGATCGATAGAAATCACTCTCTGAAATTGACGGGATGCTAGAGCAAGCCAAGAGCTTAATAGATCATATCATGTGTGCAACTCGACGAGGGCTTTAAGTGGGATGTGATCATGTGCCAAGTGAGCGCAACAGCTTTCATGATCATCTACTTTCTCAGGAATGCCGCCTCATGAAAATCAGGCAGATCTACAGTGATAAACACTGAAATGATTACAGAATATTCTGACCCTCAGGAAATTGTATGAAATGAAGTGAACAGCTAAAGCTTTAGTTTCACTCACCCAAGGACAGTCTTGTTTGTTATCTTTTTTTTGAGATGAGGAAATATTTTAAAAATCAGCTAGAAGGTAAACTCTCCCACCCAAACAATTGAGTCTTCCATTTAGTGTTTCTTGTTTTTTCCCATCTGTTGACTCTTGACATCTCCCCTGCTGCTCCTGGTCCCCACCTGGCCCAGGCTTGATACTTCTGTTGCCTGTCTGTCTCCATGGAGACAGACTGCTCGGAGGAAGGAACCCCGCACAGTATCCAGAGGCATGTCTCACCGGACCCTCTGTGGGTGCAGCTTTCCTTTGATCACGGTGCAGAAGGGGGCAGTTATCCCTTCGTAGAGGAGCACAATGTGTTTGGGACCTACATTTCTGCCCCTGTGTAGTTCTGCAGATGTAACTCAACAAAGCCCAGAGAGGAGAGATGGGGCACCATCTGTTTCCCGTGCTTCCACGTCAGGAGAGCCGTGACAATTGTCAGGAGGACCCAAAGGGGAGGGAGAGAGAGGGATAGAAGATAAGATAAGATAAGATAAGATAAGATAAGATAAGATAAGATAAGAAAAGGAAGGGGTTTCCAACCAACTGATACCAGCAGTACAACTGTGCAAGGGAGAGGTCCTTAACTAGACACCTGAGAAATATACGGCAACCGTATATATATTTCCTCATAAAATACACAATTATTCTGAACAGAAAAGTACTAAAATCCGTAAAGAATTTGTTTCTTAATGACTAGAGGAACTGGGCCATTAAAAATGCCACAAAAATTTGCCGATTTTACGGAGAAGGCACCCAGGTTTATAGGAAAGCATAAATTCGCCGAAAGCCTGTTGTCGTGGAGGGTCTCACGCTTTGCACGTTCTAGCCTTTTGTTTCTACAGACAATAGTAGTTTTCACGTAAGCACATCTGCAAAGTTTTGTCATTAGATTTTTAGACCTAGATGAAAAGCTAAACTTGCCTGTGGAATAGATAATAGTGTTGAAATTTAAAGGAAAAAAATAAGTACATGCAATCGACATTGTGCAAATGCCAATTCTTATCATTTCTGGGTGTCAAAAATCACTCTGATGTTGGAGACACCAGAACCGAGAGCTGAATCCTTTCGGTTTTCCAAACACACTTGTGCAGAAAGACATCATTACCTTCCTGGTGTGCACTGTTATCTCTGGACACCTGGCTAAATCCAGGATTTGATTTTCACTCACTCTTTCACACTGGTATTTGCTCCAATTTGCAGTTATATCTTTCAGAATTACTGCTTTTTAAATTGGGCATTTTCCTGCAGTTTAGATCTCTACCTTCAAGATTAACAAAAAGAAGCATCTATAAAACAATAACGAATAACATATATAATTTGTGTTATAGCTTACTGAGCCTCTCAGAATATACCTGGTTTCATCTGGATCTTACAGGAAGCTGAGAGATGGGACTGGTTATAACAACCGAGGCCCAGAGAGGCTGAGCAATTTTCCCAATGTCACACAGCTCGTAAGTGATAGATCTCAAACCCAGTTCTTTTCACTTAAGAGCCTATGCAACCCTACATGCTCATTAACGGTTTTTTCATGCTGAGAGTCACTCAAGTGTTAGATTGTAAATCACTAGAGGACAGAAATCGGATTCCATGGTTCCCTGGGAATGGTGTCCCAGTATATTTGCTGTGTGCTCTCCAGGATAGAGAAATTTCTGGCTGTCCTCATCCACCACAAGACATAATAATTCCCATGAATTTTCTAGGAATGGAGATGAAAAATCTCTTCAATTTCAGCACTGTTTCTTCGGTATATATGCGGTGCCTGCCAAAACCAAGTAATCAGAAACAAGTAGGCCTTAGAATCCTGAGAATCTAACAAAGCTGTTTTTCTCTTTGTGTTGGCAGGAGGAGAGGGTATGTTACTGAGGTAGTCCTGTTTGGGCAGGCTTATGGTCTCCATGGGCTAGAATGCCACACCAGGCTTTTCCATGTGAGTCTGTAAGTGATCTTGGGCTAAGTCATTCTCGTCTCTGTACTTAATAATGCTAATGGGCAACAAGAAAGCCCGTCCAATCAGCTAGTGACTCATAGCACTCATTTAGTTTTCTCAGTTAATAATTTAGCAAACATTAATTGAATATTAAGCATTGTGCTCAGAAGATACAAAGCAGAATAAAACATCATTCCTAGCATTAAAGAGTTTATAGTCCAGACTATTTGCCACCACACAAACTTCTAAATCCTACCACTGATGGCTATATCTGAGATTTTGAAAAAGAGAAGCTGAAACCCTGGGAAGTCATTAAAATCTGGCTGTTTCAAATCAGCCAGCCAGTGACAAAGCTAGGAAACAAATCTAATATGTCCACCAGCCGATCTCTACCACTTGACTGCCTTGTAAAAAATGATGGCATCATTTCAGGATGGAGAGTAATGCCGATTATTGGCTAATTTTGGCTCTCAGTGCTTCATTATCAAATGCACTTCCTGAGAGCCCTGTGGTTCCTGGTGTAAATGTGGCACATGACGTACTTGTAACCAAGGGACTCGGCTCAGCCCAAGCGCTTCTCCCTAATATGGAGCCTGCCAAGTAAACAAGCACTTCACTGGGCTGTGTGTAAGAAAAGGAATGCAAGGATTAATTCACTGGCCCTAATACCTTTAATCCAATAATTCACAAACAAACAATGCCATTTGGATTTCAGTAACTGTAATGGTATAACCGTTGTTGACTTTTATTAGTGTGTAATTAACTCTGTAGTGTGTCAAGATGACAGTTGTAATTTTCTGTTCATTCAGAGAGGCCCACAGACCACAGTATTATGGCTAGTTTGCGATAGCCTTTAAACACTTTGATGGTCAATGCCAACATCTGCGATCACGCTGACGGCGAGCAGTGATGGGTGTATTTATTACACTGCACAATGTATGTCCGTATGTATGTATGCGGGCATGCATGTATGTATTTACCTTCAACTGGTTTCAAGTTCTGCGGCAAAGCTGCATTGTGGGATTTGGAGATGGCTGTGGCGGGGTATGGGGAGTGGAGCTGGGTCGTCCATCAAGTCAATACTCTCAGATTCAGAACTCTTTCAGCCGGTCTCTATTTCAGCCGGCTGACTTTCCAAAGATGATCTGAATCAATGTACCATGCTCCGTAGCCGAGGCCCGTCCCAAATGACCAGGTTACCTTGCTCCCAGGCCTGTCAATCCTGAGCTCACCATTGCTGCTCCTACAACTTTCGTCTTTGTCGTGGAATGGCCACGTCCATACGGACACCAGCTCTAGGCCACTCCCAGAACACGGAATTCCGTCTTTGCAGGGCTCGTGGCTGTGTGCGCCTCCAGCACCCATGGACCTCTCCCTCCAGGTCTTCTTCCTCTTCTGGTCTCTGAGCTCTCACAGGTTGGGAGGCCCCACAAGTTACCCCGGGTATCTTGTTTGAGGTTGTATCTCTTCAGTGCGGGTACAGACCAAGCCTGCCACATGCTATACCCATGGTACATTTTAATGCCATCCTTAAAGCCCAAGGCCATTGAAGTGCAGCATGGACCATAGGTCCTAGCTGGGCTGCAAGGAGACACGTCTTTTCTCTCTTTCTTTGAAAAGCCTCCCCTTTCTGTTATAGACACTACTTAATTTCCTTATGACCCCTGTAAGATGAGTTGCCTCTTTTTTGGGTTTCATGCAATTGATGGTTAATTTCCATCTCTCTCTGAACCCTGGGCCACACATACTGTTCGTAGGAGGCTAGAGCGTTGCTTTTATAAATGGCGGTCTCAGTGTTCACCAGTGTGTAATATGCCGTTAGGAGTCCTAGAATAGAGTGAAAGTTATTAGCTTCGAGGGCCTTAATTGAACTTGAGACTTCAACCTCATTAGCTTTATGCTCAGAGCACGAGGCAACTACCTCATATATCAACCTAAAGTTTGTCAAACTTGAAAACTTTGGAATCATTTGGTAAAAATGAACAGAGATGGAAGATTAGTTTGTTTTCTGGGTGATAGCTCTTGTTTCAAAGCTTTTTTTTCCCCCCTAGCGCAGCTTGAGAACCACCTGACAGTAATTAAATTATTCTAACATCTCACTCCCACCTCCCACACACATTTTCCCCTTTTGTTTTGTTATTTGGTGGTGTGTGCAATTATCTTCTTTTAAGAAACAAGCACAGCCACCCACAGCTACACGTGTTAGCTGTAAATCTGAACTTGTGGCAGTGGGAAGGAGGCATTCTTTCCCTTCTTCTCACAGGTTGTAAACTGGTTATTCACATTTTCTTTGATGAGAATTTTAAGCACCGAGTACCGTCTTCATAAGCGCATGCAGCAGATGGTTAGGAATATCGTGTGATAAGGAACGCTGGCCAATTTCTTTAGCTATTTTCACCTCCTGAACACACTCCAAAGAAATGCAATGGCATATTTTAGGGTGTGTCTTTACAAGACCTCTTTCCTTAAACATGATTATAATTTGCTGATGTGTTCACTTTAAGATAGATTCATTTGCGGGATGTCTCTGCCATAAGTGATCTTGTAGCATTTTCATATAAAATTAGACTTCTGTCGAAAGCTCTCCTGGGTGTTGCTGCCTAGGAATTAACCCAGCTGTCCCTTCTCTTCTCTCAGTCAGACTATGAGACAGGAGGAAATGAAGCAAGATATTTAGATGACCCCTAATGACCTTCATGCACATTATCTGCGTGATGAGATAATCTGCATAGAGGAGGAAAGCAATTTCCGGGTTACTCAACCTGCTCTATGAACTAACTCCACCCTTTACTAGCCTGGGGGCTCTAGGCCTGTTGTTTAGACTCCAGAGCTTTCTGTAAAATGGGGATAACCAATACTACCTCTTGGGTTGTTGTGAGCATAACAAGACATTAGGTAGGTAGAGCTCTTTTTAAAAAATTTTTTTTTTATTTTTTCATAAAAATACTCGACAAAGAGTAGTGAAGCTGGTGGACAAATGATAAAGAAATATGAACACACGTCTGCTGCTATGCCCGGGCTTTCTTCCTGCAGATAGATCTCAAAGTTTCCTCCTTTAGGGAAAGCCCTCTGCTAGCCAGCAACCCAGCAACTGAAAACACTCCCTGAGCTTTCCTTCCTAATATGCTCCCTTATTTCCAGCTATTGCTTCCAGAGAGCATGCAGATTCCTAAATTGACTCCAAAGTTGTAGTTTCAGGAGAGATTAGAGTCACAGGGTTTGGTGTCAAAAGAGAGCTCCCAGTGAAAGTGGCTATACCAGCAGGAAATTTCCAGGGAAGCAGTGGGATAGACAAGTGACTGGGTGCCATCACTCACCATTTTGGATTGTTGAACAACCAAATTCAACAACCAATGGGTAAAGATAGTATGCTATTTTACTACCATCACTATTTCCATTAACACAGCCAGCTTCAGTGTGTGTGTGTGTGTGTGTGTGTGTGTGTGTAAGATATCCTGGCCTCCTCATGTCATGATTTTTATTTATTTTTATATCATTTAGCATAAAGGACTTTCATAATTCTTTGTTTCAATTTATCTCTTTACATATATATACACATATATGTATACACACAAATGCACATATACACATATATGTATATATACACATAGACGTACATATATATTTATATATACACATTATGTAACATATATGTATATGTATATATATGAATATATATAAATCTTAAAGGGACAGAGAATAACTTTTTGGTGTGTGACTTAAATTCTTTGTATATATTTGTCCTTGGATTTGCTCTGAATATCCAAACAAGGTTTCAGATGACCTCTAGTAAATTCACTTTTAATTGTTTCATTTGTATAGACATTTCATCTCTCCAGTCCAATGGTTGTACGTATAGATTTTTACATTTAAAATGTTTGGATCAATTTTCTTTAACTTTGGAAAAGTGGTAATAATTCATCCATTAAAACATCAATACTAGAAAGAGAGGGCCAGTTGTTTACAAAAAGGCAAGAGTGATTTAGAAGAGTAATAAACCAAATACTTTTTCTGGGGTGGATAGTGATCGATAAGCTGATGCAAATACAAATTCAGAGAGGAAGGAAGTCATGGAGGAAGTTAAAATTTTTTATTTCCAAATGACAATTCTAGCCTCACATGTATTTGGAAATAATTCACTTTTTTGGGTTTGTTCAGTGTAAGCTTCCTTTTCCCTTTATCCCTGAATCAGTTAAAGTGTTTAAGAGGCCACTGTTAAAAAATGCAGATGGCCTTTGCATTGTAAAGCCTAAGTTCATGCCTTGGGTGACTTAAGGCAGGTGGCGAAAGACCTCTGTGGTCCCAGACTAGAAATTCTGAAGAGTCTGAAGCATGAAGCTGGCCTATAATTCTAGAGCTGCAGTGTCCAATACAGTAGCCACTGGCTAGATGCGACTATTCAAATTTAAATTAATTAAAATTAAGCTAAATTTAAAATTCAGTTGTACTAGCCACATTTTCAGTGCTCAATAGACCGATTTGACTAGTAGATGGCATATCGGACTGTGAAGACATGACCATGTCTATCACTTCAGGAGGTCCTGTTGGACAGCACTGCTCTAGGGACTGACACAAGGAGTCATAGAGCATAGAGTATGTGAATCAGGAGACCCTCTAAAAAAAAAAAGGACAGGTGAGATATTGGCTATGAGTATTATTGACTAATCTAACAAAAGCCAAAGTTTTGCATATTTATACAAGCAGAAGCAGAGTATGAAGTCCTTCAGGTGGCCGAGGAGGGCAGTTAGCTATCCTAACAGACAACCTGCGAGTATTGCCACCTGTTCACCAGGGTTCTGAGGCATGCTAGTCCAGCTGTCAGAATACCTGGAAGCTAACATAGCATGGCGACCTCATTGTCATCCCCAACGTGTGATTCTGAAGCCACTTCTGGTACCTAGCCTGAGGTAGGACTGTGTACTCAGAGGCCAAAGCTGGGGTGGACATGTGGCAGATCATTGCTGGAAGAATTCATTGACAAAGCTATGAGCAAAACTGAGGAACTGGGTGCAGGGGAAGCTTCTAGAGGATGGGCTGGTCATCAGACTGGAATGCATAAATATGTGACTCAGAGAGGCTCTGGACTTTGCTTACTCCCTAATTTTATCTAGTCTTGGTTCAGGGTGAGACTGAAAAAAGATAAGATTACTCCTTGAGACCACTTTTGGATTAGACTAAATTCTTTGGAACTTTTGGAGACATTTTGCTCTCCCCATATGCTATCCTTCATTCACTCACTCCTTTACTCATTTAGCAAATATACATTGAGTGCCTATTATGTGCCAGGGATAACATATGCAGAAAACAGGAAAAATTCCTGCCTCCTAGTGGAGAGAAACAGACAATAAACTGAAAAAAAGAATTGGTAGACTGTACAGTGTATCAAAGGGTAATAAAGCAATAGGGAGAAAAAGAAAGCAGGACAGGGGGCTGGGAGAGTTGTGATTTTAAGTAGTAATAGAAGGCACACTGGTCTTGAAGGACCTCAGTGAAGTGAAGTGTGTGCAGAGCCCTACAGCAGGAAGAGACAGTCTGTGTAAATACATGAGGGAAATGAGCTCTCACCTGAAGAAAGAGCTGGGTGGGAGCTCACCTTGCTTATTCCAGGAACAGCGAGCAGCTGTGCAGCTGTGGCAGGTGTGAGGAGGGGGTGATTCCAGAACATCAGTAAAGATCATGTCTAATGTTAGTAGGCCAATGAGAACTTCACCTTTTTCCTTAAATGATTTTGGAAGGAAGCCTTTGGAGGATTTTGATCAGAGAAGTGACATGACCTGATTTACCTTTAAAAAGAATCTGGATGTGGCTTGGGAGTATTATACAAAGAAACAAGGTGGGAGCAGGGAGATCTGTGAGAGGTTAGTACAAAAATTCTGAGAGTGATGATAATGGCTTGGAACAGAGTGGCAACAGGGAGGCAATACTTCTCAAACATTTTGGTCTCAGAGCCTGTTTATACTCACTCCTAGGAATTATTGAAGACCTCAAAAAGCTTTTTTTGATGTGGATTTTATCTATCAGTATTTACCACATTAGAAATTAAAACTGAGGACTTAAAAATGCATTTATAGATGGGGCGCCTGGGTGGCTCAGTCGGTTAAGCATCTGACTCTTGAGTTTAGCTCAGGTCATGATCTCAGGGTCCTGAGATCGAGCGCCACGTTGGGCTCCACACTGAGTGTGGAGCCTGCTTGAGATTCTCTCTCTCTCCCTCTGCCCTTCCCCCCACTCATGCACTTGCTCTCTCTCTTAAAAAAATACATTTATTGATTCATGTAAAAATGGCAGTAATAAATTTGTAATATACTAACATCATTAGGAAAAATATATGTATTTCCCAAAAGAAATAGAAATTTGTGAGATTACTGGCATTGCCTTCGAATTTTGCATCTTTTTAATGTTTGGCTTCATAGAAGACAGCTGGAGTCTCATATTTGCTACTGCATTCAATCTATTACAATATATTGTTCTGGGTGAAGTTATGAAGAAAATCTATTTTTACAGAGATATATACTCAGAAAACAGAAGAGTTTTCAACTAATAGTGGATATTCTGTGATATTTTATCAAAATTTGTAAGTAATAGTTCTTCAAGTTTAGCTGCAATATGCAATTTAGTTTCATTGAAACCAAATCAATGAAGTTTTTGTACTCAGTTACCTTAAAACCTATTGGTCTGTTTCAGACTGTGAATAAATCTTTACACATGCCTAATTGGATAACATCATGAACTGGTCATTTGGAAAATACTGAATATTGAGTTATGGAGATTTTCCAAATGTTGATGTACTTTTTTACTGTATAATATAAAAATCACATTCACTAATAACATCACAATCTTATCAAAAACATTTTTAAGTACTGGAAAGATTTTAAGCCCAAGTGGTAGATGCAAGTTTTCAAACGTTCTAATTTCTCTATGAAATCCCAATTTTACCATTAGCACCAGTTTCTGTGGTTTCTTTTCCTTGAAATGACAGGCCCACTTTGTTCATTTTTCAAGAAAATATCTGCAAATAATCAATGTGAATGGTAGTGCCTATCAGTAGATCTCTTAANGTTTGTCTATCAGTAGATCTCTTAAGTCAAAGTGGTGTTTCATGAAAAAAGTGGTTAGCTCAGCTTGCAACAAATAATTGCACAAGTGTATTTCAGCATGTAACAAAGTGCTTGCTGCATATTTTCCATTTTGTCATCTAGCATGTATTCGGGAGTTGATAATAAAATTAAAATTAAAAATTGGTATTGTTTCATTAAGGGCATTCTTTTTTTTTAACCAATTTTATTTATTTATTTGATAGGGAGAGAATACAAGCAGGCAGAGCAGCAGGCAGAGGGAGAGGGAGAAGCAGGCTCCCCACTGAGCAGGGAGCCCAATGCGGGGCTCGATCTCAGGACCCTGGGATCATGACTTGAGCTAAAGGCAGACACTTAGATTACTGAGCCACCCAGGTGCCCCCATTAAGGGCATTTTTAAATCAAACTGACTGCCTCTTCCTTTCTTTCCTTTTTCCTGTGAGCATGTGGCAGTGAGGAATACAAAAGCACTTGTACCACTTGGTGCCACTGGTTTGATTTGTGCCAAGGCACCAACAGTTTAATCTACCATTGTTTTTGCACCATCACTGCGAACATCAATGCAGTGAAAAAGCCAAATAATATTTGAGTGTTATGAAAAATTTCCCCTTAAAGCGATGGGATCACTCCTTTGGACTGTCCCTTTAGTGGACACATTGTGGACACCCTATAAATGTCTTGAGGACTCCCAGGAACTCAATGGGCCACAATTTGAGAACCACTACAGTAGAAGATGAGATATTGTCTGCTGTTGAATACATCTTGAAGGACTGGAAGATGTGGGGTAGGAGAAAAATATAGGAGACAAGGAAGATTCCAAGGTTGATGGCCTGAACAACCCGTGTTTTATTTGCTGAGCTGGGGAAAGACTGGGAAGGGAGCGGGTGATGGAGTGGAGTCTAGAGAGCAGAGTGGGAAGGAAGTGGTGGGGAGAAAAGATTCAGAGTTGGGTATTGAATTTTCTGTGTTGGGAAACCTTGTGTTCCACTTTCATTTTTTATTTTTTTCATTTGGAACGTTTAGAGTAGGAGAGGATTTGAGACATTCTGGCTTTTAAGCAGCTGCAGGATTTCTGATCACTTAATAGCCATCTTTTGTAAGTTTTGGAAGCCGGACTATTCTTCATAGCTAATGAGGCTTCTTACTTCTTTCTTTAAGAACCTTTCTTTCATTTGGAAAACTCTTTGCTTAGGACTCTGTAGAGCGGTAGTTTGTAATGTAAATATCTGGGTCAATCAAAAAGCCCTTTGAAACTCAGACAACATTTATGGATCCTTAGTGTATTGGAGTACAAGTCTGAGGTTAACCATCTAGAGTTAGTGTCACACTCCACAGGGCTAAGGTCACCATCCCCACAAAGCTTCCTCACCTCAGATGCCCACTGCAAGTTCAGGGTCTCCAGGCTGTCTATACTTCTCAACAACTGGCTACAAATTTGGGGATTTTGAGCATTCACTGGACTAAAACAACTCACAGAATTCAGGAAAGTGTTGTAATTACAAGCACAGTTGTATTATAGAGGATAAAATGAGGACCAGCCCAATTAAAAGACTCCGAGGGCAAGATCTGAGAGGATTTCAAACACAGAGCTTCCATTTTCTTCTCCCTACAGAGTCAGAGTGAATTACCTCTTGTACATCAACGTATCAATGTGTTCCACAACCAGGAAACTCACCTACATCTTGGTGTCCAGAGTTTTTATTGGTGTTTCATTACATGGGCATGATTGATTGAATCATGGCCATAGGGCTGAACTCAGTCTGTAGCCCTCTTCCTGCCCCCAGAGGCTGGGCTGGATCAAGGCCCGTAGTCTTTAGTCACATGACATTTTCTGGTAACAGCCTCCATCCTGACTCATCTCATTAGTAAAAACTCAGGTATGATCTAAAAGGCTCATGAATAATAAAGACAATCCTATCATTCAGGACATTCTGAGTTTTGAAAGCTACATGTTAGGAACCCAAAACAAAGTGAGACCAATCCTTTACTATCCTTCACTCCAAATTTTGTTTAAAATGTCAAGGGTTATCAGGAGAAAAACCACTGTTATGGAGTCAAAGACAAGCTTTTCAAATGCAGAATTGAGACCAGTACCCAATTCTCTCTTAAACATATAAGTACATGGAAAAATTTTCAAGTTCGTGGTCCAAAGACAGCATTCAGAGAGTCATATGAATGCTTTCATTAATCCAACCAAGGATAATTTGGTAACGTTACTAGTTTTTATGCTGCAATATGTAGGTTAATAAGAAGCAGTAATTTGTAGGACAAAGTTGTTAGAGGGAGCAGAGGCTTTTATAAATTTTGATTGATCCAAAAATTAAGGGTTACAGAGTTTCTGAACACAGAGCTTAAAGTCAGGGTTTTTAAGCAGAATGCAATGCCGAGTTTAACAAGCTCATGTGAGCAGACCCTCCAGCAGCAGGTCAGGCTTCCTCCACGCAAGGCACTTAGTACATTTTTGCTGATTTATTGCAGAAGGAATTTTTGGTAAATGAGGTGGAGACTATTCTTTCCGCTAGCCTGTAGCTGGTGACTGGTCATGTGCATTAGACAAGGGGTTGCACCTGACTTGAGAGGACGTTTTCTTGAGGCGATTTGTACTTGAGGTCATGAGTAGTTATTGTACTCCTTAATCTTATGGGTCTCGTGGCACATTTTTGAAAAAGCTCTGGTGTTAATTTAGCTGGACTAGCCAAATTCCAGGCAAGCTAATTACATTCCTTCTAACCTAAATTCCATTAATTTTCATAAACTCCTATGAGGTAGGCATTTTTAATACTTTATTATTTTTAACATTTTACATCTTGGAAAACAGATACACTACATGTGTGAAGTGAAGCAGAGAATGAAGATTATTATCTTGGTCAGAAAATTGATGTAAAGTTGTTTTAATTTTGCTTCAATTACACAGATAATGAGCTTACTTCTATATTTTACTCTCACTCAAGAAATGGATTCTTTCGGTCTAGAAGTGTAAGATAGATTCTTTAAAAATGTGTGGAGAAAATCTCACAGATACTACTTTATTGAGATAAGAATGGCAGGGTTGGATTAAAGAGAAGGTACTTGTATGATTGTTTCATGGAGTAAGTGCTTTGTTGGGCTAATGTCAGTCTTATTGGAAAGTCATATGGAAGTGAGCATAGCTATCCATATCTGCTCTATCAATCAGGATTTTAATGATTCTACATAACTTACACAAATGGAGTAGTCCTTTGGGGGGAATTTATCATTTTAAGAGAAATAAAGTCATGTACGTCCACAGAATATGTGACTATTTTTCTCTCCATTTCCTGATTTTCAGAAAGACGTGTGTGTGTGTGTGTGTGTGTGTGTGTGTGTGTGTGTGTAAGACAAGGCAGCACCTTTGGTAATGGTAACGTCTATCTCTCTTGCCTCACTCCCTTCTCATCTGGTTGTGTCCCTGCCCTTTTAGTCCAATACTCTATATCCTACTGACGTGGAACTCGTAGCTGGGGATCATAAACCTTAGCTGCTGCAGGATCGTTTCTTGTAGCAACTATACACCAGCTGTATTGTTTAGAGGGCATTGACACATTTCCACATGATGTTTCCGTCATGACTAGGTTATTTGATCAGAACAGTAAGTTTACATGCCGATGCATGGGTGACCTCGCATTTATCCAGTATGAAATGAGATGTGTATCATTTGTTGGGTTTTTTTTTTTATGGACAAGCATTGCTTTAGATACTTTTTTTAAATTTTTCACTTGTTTATCCTACTGATGTTGCTGACTCTCTTAACATTCTGTATAACTAACAACTGTTAGTTAGAACAATCATAATTTAGCTGATGTGAGCTCATGAGCCTGGTGGTGACAGTAGCTTGCTGCTCCTGCCAGAAAAGTCCACGAAATGGGAATATTATCCAGGAGAATGTCTTTTCTCTTTTTCATGATCCAAATAAGAGTAGAGATATGGAAGAGTTATTTTAAAATCATTTAAGATTTATATTTAGTAACTATTTTAGCCATTTATTTTCTTAGGCAAAAAGGGACTGCTTTGCTGAAGATCATTTAGGAGTTCCCCCTCCCTCTTGGGATTACTTATATTTTATTACAATTAAATTCTAAGCTTTTGAGGGCAGGGATGAGAACATATTTTTAATTCTTTTTTTTTAAAGATTTTATTTATTGAGACAGAGAGAGAGAGAGAGAGTGCACAAACAGAGGGGAGGGGCAAAGGGAGAGGGAGAAACAGACTCCCTGCTGAGCAGGGAGCCCAGTTGGGGCTCAATCCCAGGACCCCAAGATCATGACGGTGAGCCAAAGGCAGATATGAGCCACCAAGGCACCCCAACATATTTTTAATTCTTAAATGCTTTCAACTTAGCTATAATTTGATACTTAGGGATTCTTAGCTGATGAAATTGATGACTCTTAAAAACAGAGCTTTTGGACCAAATGAGATGAATGACTGATAGTGAAAGTTTAGTTATCATGGGAGGAAAAAAAATGTTAAGAGATTCTACTCCATCTTTTTAAACCACACTGTCTATTCTGATCACCCTTGAATTAAATACTTGCTCTAAAATCTTGGGCATGCAAGGAAATCTAATGTTCGGATTTTTCCAATCCCTTGAGAACTCACATTATCAAAAGCAATAATGGCATCTGATGCAAATTTGATTTTTAAAAAAACAAGGAAGGAAGTTATTATTTAAATCTTGTCCTTTTAAAAATGGAATTTCAGGGGCACCAGTCCAGGTTTGAGGGGCATGAAGATAGATTCTTCCGCCTCTGATGGAAGGATCTATTAAATGTGTAAAATACTTAAAGGCCAATAATTAGGGTCATCAGTACAATCAATACAGTACACTAAGTAAAATACATAGCATAGCAGATAATGTTGATGTTATGTAGAAAACCAAGACAGAGAATGAGATAGGGAATGAAGGTGGGTGATATTTGGGAAATCTCTGAAGACGAAAAGGAGGCAAGCTATATGATGTTTAGGCAGAGCAAGTCAAAGGACCTGAAGTAGAAATGTGGTGGGCATGTCTGAGTAGGAGAAGGACCAGTGTGATTGGAGTATGACTGATAATGCCCTGCAGGCCATTGTAAGAATTCTCACTTCTATGAGGAAGCCGTTGGCTAGACTGGAATAAAGGAATGTCATAAGGTGCTAGGGGGCTACATTAAGAGTAGGCTATAGGTAGGGCAAAGGAAGGAGGGAGAACAGGTGGGAAAGTATTGTAATAATCCAGAGGACAGATGATAGTGTTTGACTAGAGTGGGAACAATGGAGGTGGTGAGAAACAGTGAGATTCTGAATATATTTGGATAATAGAACTCATGACTTACTCACCCAATCACTCTTGTATTTATGTTTAGAAATAGAACATAATATGTATAAAAATAAGCCAGTTGATTATTTTTTTCCAAATATAAAGATCCCAGATATTCTAAACAAAAGCTTTTTTTGGTATATTTTGAGCTTCAAGTACACTTAACTCTACATTTTAAGATTTCATTTGCTCCCAAACATGATATATTATTTTAAATTTGTTAATAATCATGTTCATCTCATGTAGCAAATTCAAAGTAACTTAAAGTGTGTCACCTGTTTGGAAAACAAAGTGAAAGATTGCTTTTACGTATGTGATAAATAGGAAAGATTTAAAATACTGTTAAAATACAACCCTAATAATCTGTTGATTTCTTAAAATTAGCTCTAATTTTTACAGCTTTTTGGAGGGATGGTTAGCAATAAACTGCATATATTTAAATTGCAATTTGATCACTTTTGGCGTATATCTATATCTATCTGTGAAACTATAACCACAGTCAAGATAAAATCATATCCATCACCCTCAAAAGTTTCCTTGCACTTTTTTGTAATTCCTCCCTTCTCTTCTTCCCTGTCTTCCCTCAATCAACCACTAATCTGTTTAACGTGACTAGAAATAAGTTTGATTTTTCCTGGATTTTATGTAAATGGAATCATAGTATGTACTCCCTTTTGTCTGGCTTCTTTTACACTGCATAATTATTTTGAGATTCATTTATGTTGTCTCAGTATATGCAGTTCATTTCTTTTTGTTCCTGAGAAGGAAGTATATCATTGTTTCAAATTTGTTTATTCATTCACTGCTGATAGACATTTGGGTTGTTTCTAGTTTTAGGCTGTTACAAATAAAACTTCTGTGAATATTTGTATGCAAGTGTTTTTTGTGGATTTATGATTCCCTTTTTCTTTTGTAAAAATCTATTTATGGAATGGCTGGATCATGGGTTATGTATATGTGTAACTATTTAAGAAACTACCAAACTGTTTTACAAAGTTATTTTAGCATTTTACATCCTACATGCAGTGTATGAATGTTGTAGTTCCTCAACATTCTTTCAGATACTTGTATCATCTACTTTTCAATTTAGGGGTAGTTTTTTTGTGGTTTTAATTTGCATATCCCTAAGGACTAATGGTGTTGAACATTTTTTTTTAAGGTGTTTGGATTTTTTTTATTAAAGTTTTTAAAAAACATCTTTCATGTACTTATTTGCCATCCATACATCTCCTTTGGAGAAGTGTACAAATTTTTAGCCCATTTTAAATTGGGTTTTGTTTACTTACTGAGTTCTCAGAGTTTCAAATATGTATTCTGGATACAAGTCCTTTTTCGGTTCTGTGAATTTTCAAACACTTTTTCCAAGTCAGTGGTTTGTCTTTATTCTCTAAGCAGTGTCTTTTGAAGAGCATACATTGTAAATTTTGATAAAGCCCAATATATCATTTCTTTCATAAATAATGGTTATGGTGTCAAATCTAAGAAATCCTTGCCAAATCTAAGGTAAGCAAAGATTTTCTCCTGTGTTCTTTTCTAGACATTTATAGTTTTACTTTTATGACTATGAACCATTTTGAGTTAATTTTTGTATATGGTGTGATTTGGAATAAAGTTTGTATTTTTGCATGTGAATTTTCATTGTCCCAGCACCATTTCTTGAAGACTATCTTTCTCCACTGAATTGCCTTTGCTCCTTTGTAAAAAATCAGTTCTCCATTTCTATGCATATGTCTATTTGTAAACTTTATATTTTTCATTAACCTATTGTATATCTTTATCCTAAACCATGCTGTCTTAATAACTTTAACTTTATAATAAGTCTTAAAATGAGGTAGTCTTCCAACTTGTTTCTTCTTTTCCCAAGCTGTTTTGGCTGTGTTAGGTTCTATGCATTTCCATATGAATTTTAGATAATCTCATCAATTTCAGTAAAAATTCTGCTTTAACTTTGATTAGGATTATAGTAAATCTTCAGATCATTTTGGGGAGAATTAACTCTTAAGAGTATTGAGACTTTTGACTTACATAGAAAGTGTATCTCTCCATTTATTTAAATCTTCTTTAAATTCTCTCAGCAATATTTTATAGTTTTCAGTGTACAGGTATTACACATGTTTTATCAGATTTATCCCTAGGTATATTGTAACTTTTGCTAATATAAATATTATTATTTTTGAATTTTAATTTCTGATTGTTGGTAGAATTTAGAAATACAGATTTTGTACAGATTCAATGAAATTCCTATCAAAATTTCAAGGACTTCTTTTTTTTCTACAGATATAGAAAAACCCATCCTAAAATTCATATAAAATCTCAAAGGGACTGTGAACAACCAAAGCAATTTAGATTTAAAAAAAAAAAGAACAAAGCTGGAGGACTCACATTTTCTGATCTAAAAATTTACTACAAAGCTACAGTAATCAAAACAGTGTAGTACTGGCATAAGGCAGACAAAATAGACTAGTGGAATATAAAAGAGTCCAGAAATAAGCCCTTGCATATGTAGTCAAATGACTTTTGACAAGGATGTTAAGACTGTTCCATGGGGAAAGGAGAGTCTTTTCAACAAATGTTTCTGGGAAAACTGGTTATCCAAAGCAAAAAAATCAAGTTGGGCTCTTACCTAATACCACACTAAAATTAATTTAAAATCGATCAAAAACTCAAATGAAAGACCTAAAACTATAAAACTCTTACAAAAAAATAGAGGGCAAGAATTTTATGGATTTCAAGATTTCCTTTGGCTATGGCTTTTTGGATGCAATGCCAAAGACACAGGCAACAAAAGAAAAAATACACAAATTAGACTTCATGAAAACTAAAAAACCTGTCCATCAAAATCAACAGAATAAAAAGGTAATCCACATAAAAGGGCAAAATATTTGCAAATAATACATCTGATGCAGGATTAATATCTAGAATGTATACAGAAGTCCTAAACTCACTAACAAAAAACAAACAAACAAACAAACAAAAAACTTAATTAAAAAATAAGGAAAGCATTTGGATAGACCTTTCTCCAAAGAAGATATACAAATGGCCAATAAGCACATGAAAAGATAGCCAACATTACTAATAATTGGGGCAATGCTAATTAAAACTTCAATGAAAAAATACCTCTCACCCATTAGTATGGCTAACTATCAAAAAACCCCAGAATATAACAAGCATTGTCAAGGATTTAGAGGAGGAATATTTGTGCACTATTGATGAGGATTAGAAAAGATACAGACAATTGAAAACAGTATTGTATTTCTTCAGTATGTTAAAATAGAATTAACATATGATCCAATAATTCCACTTCTGGGTGTACACCCAAAATAATCAAAATCAGGGTTTCAAGGATATATTTGCATATCCGTATTTGTAAAAGCATTATTCACAATAGGTGAAATGTGGAAGCAATGCAAGTGTCTATCAATGGATGAATGGATAAGAAAATGTGGACTATACATAAATAGGATATTATTTAGCCTTAAAAATGAAGGAAATTCTAATGTATGCTACAACATGGAAGAGACTTAAGGACATTATGGAAAGTAAAATAAGCCAGTCACCAAAAGACAAATATTGGATGATTCCACCTATATGAAGTACTTAGAAGAGTCAAAATTATGAAGATGGAAAATAGAATGGTGGTTGTCAGGAGCTAGGGGGAACGGTGAAATGGGTAGTTGTTCATTAGTTCAAAGCTTTGCAAGATGTAAAGTGTTGTTGAGATAGATGGTGGTGATTATTGCACACTACCATGAGTATATTTAATACCATTGAACTGTACACTTAAAATGGTTAATATGGTTAATTTTATGTGTATTTTACTGCAATAAAAAAATTGAAAAAAGAAGACAGGACTATTCAGATGATCTATTCTTAAGTGAGCTTTGATATTCTGTATCTTTCAAAGACTTTGTCCATTTAATTCAAATTGCTATAATGTTTTCTTACTTTAAGGTCTATGAAATCAGTAGTCATGTCAGCTCTCATATTCTTGACAATAGTAATTTGTGTCTTCACACTTT
Organism: Ailuropoda melanoleuca; assembly: GCF_002007445.2. Classification (NCBI taxonomy): domain Eukaryota; kingdom Metazoa; phylum Chordata; class Mammalia; order Carnivora; family Ursidae; genus Ailuropoda; species Ailuropoda melanoleuca. The sequence goes on along the minus strand of NC_048224.1, from coordinate 74,807,705 downwards.
TTCTTCTAATCAGTCTGGCTAGAGATTTATTAATTTTATTGGTCTCAAAAACCAGATTTTTTTCCTATGTTTGATGTCACTGATTACCACTCTGATTTTTATTATTTCCATTCCTCTGCTTACTTTGGGTATCTTTTATTCCTCTAGTTTCTTAAAGTCGAAGTTGAAATCATTGACTTGAGGTCTTTCTACATTTCTAATATAAAGTTTTCATGATATTCGTTTTTCTTTTAGTGGCAACAAATTCTGATATGCTGTATTTTCCTTTCCCTTCAGTTTAAAAATACTTTCAATTTTCCCTTTTGATTTCTTCTTTGGCCAGTTGGTTATTTAGAAATGTGTTATTTTCTTTCCAAATATTTGGAATATTCTAGAGATATCTCTATTATTGATTTCTAATTTTATTTCATTTTAGCTAAGGGGCATACTTTGCATGACTTGGGTACTTAATGAATCTACTGAGAATTATTTATTTTAATACTCAGAAGATGGTTTATTTTGGCAAAATTTTCCCATGCTCTTGAATGTGTATCCCATTGTGTTTGAATGGCATATTCTAAATATGTCAATTAGGTCATTTGGTTGATGATATAATTTTCTATCTCCTTGTTCTCAGTTATTGACAGGGGCATTGAAATAATTGTGAATTTGTCCATTTATCCTTGCATTTCTATTAGTTACTCTGCTCCATCCACCAAGGTTATCATTCAGAATAGAAGGAGAGAAAAATTTCCCAGACAAGAAAAATATAAAGGAATTTATCACTGCTAAACCAGCCTTCTAAGAAATGTTAAAAGGAATTCTCTGTGTGGAAAGAAAAGGCCATAATCAGGAGTAAAAAAATTAGGAAAGGGAAAGTTTTCACAGGTACACACAAACATAAAATAGTGTTTTAATCACTTACAAATGAGTATGGAGGTTAAAGCACAGAAGCAGTGAAATCAATTATATCTATAAAAATCAGTCAAGGGATTCACAAAATATAAGAATGTAAGGTATGACATCATATACATAAAATGTGGAATAGTAAAAATTTAGTATATTTAGAATGGATTCAAACTTAAGCAGCCATCATCCTAATATAGACTGCTATATGCATAGCATGTTATATACACACCTAATGGTAGCCACAAATCAAAAACCTGCAATAGATGTGCCAAAATAAAGACATAGGAATCCAAGCATATCACTAAATAAAGCCATCAAACCACAAGGGAAGAGAGCAAAAGCAAGGAACAGAGAGTAACTACAAAATCAACTATAAAGCAAGTAACAAAATGGCAATAAGTGCATGTCTATCAATAATTACTTTGCATGTAAATGGGCTAAATACTTCAATCAAAAGACATAGGGTGAGTGAATGGATAAAAAAGAAAGGCCCATTATATGCTGTCTATGAGAGACGCATTTCAGACCTAAGGACACATGCAGACTGAGAGGGAAAGGATGGAAAAACATTGAGCATGCAAATGGAGCAAAAAGAAAAAGGTGGGGTAGTAATACTTATATCAGACAAAATAGACTTTAAAACAGACTGTAACAAGAGGCAAAGAGTAACACTACATATTCATAAAGGGAACCATCCAATAAGATCTAACGATTGTAAATATTTATGCAGCCAACATGGGAGCACTCAAATACATAAAGCAACTATTAACAAACATAAAGGATGAAATTGATAGTAATACAATAATAGTAGGAAACTTTAACACCTCACTTATGATGGAGAGATCATCCAGACAGAAAATCAACAAGGAAACAGTGGCTTTGAAGGACATATTGCACCAGATGGATCTAACAGATATATTCAGAACATTCCATCCTAAAACAGCAGAATACACATTCTTTTCAAGTGCACATGGAACGTTCTCCAGAATAAACCATGTTAAGTCACAAAACAAGTTTCAACAAATTCAAAATTATATCATGCATTTTTTTCTAACCACAGTGGTATGAAACTAGAAATCACAAGGAAAAAAGTTCTAGAAAGAGCACAAATACATGCGGGTTAAATATCATGCTATTAAACAATGAATGGGTCAACCAATAAATCAAAGAGGAAATAAAAAAAATACATGGAGACAAATGAAAATGAAAATATGACAGTCCAACATTTTGGGATGCAGGAAAAGCTATTCTAAAAGGGATAACAATACGGGCCTACCTCAAGAAGCAGGAAAAATCTCAAATAAACAACCTAACTTTATAACTAAAGGAGCTAGACAAAGAAGAACAAATAAAGCACAAAGGTAATAGAAGAAAGGAAATAATAAAGATTAGAGCAGAATAAATGAAATAAGAGACTAAAAAACCAACAGAACAGATCAATGAAACCAGGGGCTGCTTCTCCGAAAAGATCAAGAAATTTGATAAACTTTTAGCCAGACTCATTAAAAAAAAAAAGACTCAAATAAAAATCAGAAATGGAAGAGGAGAGGGGTGCCAGGTGTCTCAATTGGTTAAGCATCTTTCAGCTCAGGTCACGGTCCCAGGGTCCTGGGATAGAGCTCCGCGTCAGGCTCCCTTCTCAGTGGGAGTCTGCTTCTCCCTCTGCCTCTCCCTCCTGGCTTGTGCTCTCTCTCTCGCTCACTCTCTCTCTAATAAATAAATAAAATCTTAAAAAAAAAGAAAAGAAATTGAAGCGGAGAAATAACAACCAACACCACAGAAATGCAAAGGATTATAAGAGAATATTATGAAAAATCATTTGCCAACAACCTAGAAGAAACAGATACATTCCTAGAAACATATAACCTTCCAAAACTGAATGAGGAGGTAATAGAAAATTTGAACAGACCAGTTACTCAAAAAGAAATTGAATCAGTAATCAAAACACTCTCAATAAATAAAAGACCAGGATGAGACGGCTTCACAGGTAAATTCTACCAAATATTTAAAGAGTGAATGCTTCTTCTCAAACTATTTCAAATAATAGAAGAGGAAAGAAATCTTCCAAATGTATTATCTGAAGCCAGGATTGATCGGATACCAAAACTATATAAAGACACTACAAAAAAGAGAACTATAGGCCAATATCTCTGATGAACGTAGATGCAAAAATCCTCGGCAAAATATTCACAAATCAAATTCAATAATACATTAAAAATCATTCACCACAACCAAGTGGGATTTATTCCAGGGATGCAAGTGTGGTTCAGTATTTGCAAATCAATCAGTGTGATACATCACATTAACAAGAGATGATAAAAAAAAACAACTATATGATCATCTCATCTCAATAGATGCAGAAAAAGCATTTGACAAAGTAAACATCCACTCATGATAAAAACCCTCAACAAAGTAGGTTTAGAGGGAATATACCTCAACATAATAAAGACCATATATGAAAAACACATAGCTAACATTATATTCAATGGTAAAAAACTGAGAGCTTTTTTCTAAGATTAAGAATAAGATGAGATTGTCCACTCTCACCACTTTCATTCAGCATAGTACTGGAAGTCCTAGCCACAGCAATCAGACAAGAAAAAGAAGTAAAATCATCCAAATTGGCAAAAAAGGAGTAAAACTTTCACTATTTGCAGATGACACGATACTATACGTAGAAAACACTCAAGATGCTACCAAAAAACTACTAGAACTGATCAATGAATTCAGGAAAGTCACAGGACACAAAGCCAATATACAGAAGTCTGTTGCATTTTTATACACTAATAATGAAGTAGCAGAAGGAAAAATTAAGAAAATAATCCCATTTACAATTGCACCAAAAAGAATAAAATAGCCTAAGGATAAACTTAACCAAGGAAGTGAAAGACCTGTACTCTGAAAATTATAAAACACTGATGAAAGAAATTGAAAATGCCACAAACAAATGGAAAGATATTCCATGCTCATGAATTGTTATTGTTAAAATGCCCAAAGCAATAAATAGGTTTAATTCAATCCCTATGAAAATACCAACAGCATTTTTCACAGAACTAGAACAAATAACCCTAAAATTTGTATGGAACCACAAAAGACTCCAAATAGCTAAAGCAATCATGAAAAAAAAAAAAAACCCCAAAACTGGAGATATCACAATTCCAGATTTGAAGATATACTACAAAGCTGTAGTAATCATAACAGCATGGTACTGGCACAAAAACAGACACATAGATCAATGGAACAGAATAGAGAACCCAGAAATAAAACTATGCTTATGTGGTCAATTAATATATGAAAGGAGGAAAGAATATACAATGGGAAAAAGACAGTCTCTTCAACAAATGGTATTAGTGTTGGGAAAATCAGACAGCTGCAAACAAAAGAATGAAACTGGACCACTTTATTACACCATACACAAAAATAAACCTAAAATGGATTAAAGACCTAAATATGGGACCTGAAACTATAGAAAACATAGTGATTTCTGAATTTGCCATGGAAACATTTCTAGATGTGTCTCCTTTGGCAAGGGAAACAAAAGCATAATTAAACTATTAGGCCTACACCAAAACAAAAAGCTTTTGCACAGAGAAGGAAACCACAGACAAAACAAAAAAGACAACCTACTGAGTGGGAGATGAAAGTGCACAAGATGGGNAAATAAACCTAAAATGGATTAAAGACCTAAATATGGGACCTGAAACTATAGAAAACATAGTGATTTCTGAATTTGCCATGGAAACATTTCTAGATGTGTCTCCTTTGGCAAGGGAAACAAAAGCAAAATTAAACTATTAGGCCTACACCAAAACAAAAAGCTTTTGCACAGAGAAGGAAACCACAGACAAAACAAAAAAGACAACCTACTGAGTGGGAGATGAAAGTGCACAAGATGGGGNGGGAGATGAAAGTGCACAAGATATATCTGATGAGGGGTTAATTTCCAGAAATATATAAAGAACTTAAACAATCAACATAAAAAAAAAACCCTTAAATGATCCAATTAAAAAAGGGCAGAGGACTTCAATAGACATTTTTCCGAAGAAGACATACACACGACAAATAGACACATGAAAAGATGCTCAACATCAGTCGTCATCAGGGAAATGGAAGTCCAAAACCACGATGAGATACCTCCTCTGAGATAACACCTGTCAGAATGGCCAAAATAAAAAACATAAGAAGTAACAGGTGTTGGTGAGGATGTAGAGAAAAAGGAATCCTTGTGTGCCCTTGTTAGAAGTGTAGATTGGGATGGCCACTGTGGAAAACAGCATAGAGTTTCCTCAAAAAAGTTAAAAGTAGAATTACCATGGAATATCCAGTAATTCCACTGCTGGATATTTACCAAAGAAAATGAAAACACTAGTTTGAAAAGATATATGCACCCCCATGTTTATTACAGCATTACTTAAAATAGGCAAGGAATGGAAGGAACCCAAGCGTCCATCCAGAGATGAATGGATAAAGAAGATGGGGTGTGTTGTGTACACACACACACACACACACAAACACACACACACAGGAATATTACTCAGCCATAACAAAGAATGAAATCTTGCCATTTGCAACATGGATATATCCAGCGGGTATAAGGGTAAGACAAATACCATATGATTTTACTTATCTGTGGAATTAAAGAAACAAAACAAATGAACAAAGAGAAAAGAGGAAAACAAAAAAATAAAACAAACTCTTAAATGTGAGAATAAATTGGTGGTTGCCAGAGGGGAGGTGAGTGGGGGGATGGGTGAAATAGGTGAAGGAACAAAAGAGTACAGTTAACATTATGAGCACTGAGTAACATATACAGTTGTTAAACATTACATTATAAGCTTGAAGGTAATGTAATACTGTAAGTTAATTATACTTGAATTAAAAAAAAGAAAAAATGGATATCAGAGCCCTATTCCTGATATCAATATAGAGGAGGTAATTGGGAAATAGTGGGGAAAAATGGGTAGCCCTGAAATGAATCAAAGCTCAGAAGAATCAGCTCTTAAAGAAAGAGTTGCTAAAGACAATGTACAAAATAGATCATTACAGTCTGAGCGCACAGCAGGCAAAACACATGTAAAAACCCAACAAACATATACATAGAAAGATAGATAGGATTTCAGTGCTGACTCATATTCTATAGGTGATTCACAACTGCCCCAAGATCTCTTTTCAGTGGAGTTAAATCAACCAGTTATTACCGTCATATTTTTCTTCTTTCCACACCCTTCCCACCTCAGTATTAAAAGATATCCTGTACTATGCTTTATTGGATGTTTAGTAACTTTCAGTCGTAAAGTTACACTTAATCAGGAATGCTGGATTCACACTGAAGTAATTGACTGGATAATGACTCTTCTGGGAATGTGGCCCCAGATTAATCATTATAAATAATGGGAAACAAGATAAGCTCATTCTTTTTTCAGAGCTTGCATCCAAAACAAGGAAGAGGAAATAGTATTATTTTTATGGTTTTAGCTTTCCTCACTTTCTAGATGCTGCAGCTGTGTCCTCATTGTATTTTATAGCCAGAAAAAAAAATCACCCCTCATCAGCAGTTCCTATAATTTCAAATTTATAACTATGTCCAGGGTAATTCACCCGTAAGCCAACTAGAAATAAAAATAGAGGAGATAGGCCCATCTGTTGGAGTGATTTCTTAACTGCAGAAAACATTTTCCTTTCTTTAAAAGCAAACCTGTAAAATCTGTATAAATTCCAATTCGTAAACCATGAAACTCTAATTTTTCCACTTCTCTAGTCGCTTTGAGTAAATGATTTTGCATATGTGGGATGTCAAAATCAACAAAATGGTCCAAGGGAGTGTGAGAAATTGATTTTGACTACATGAAAGTCTTTTAAGTGATAGCAAAAGATTCTTCAGGTAAATTAGGGCCAAAAAGAATTCTATGTTGCTTGGTACTGAAAGATCCATATCTTCAGTTAGCATTTTTTTCTGCTATGTAAGTGTATTTCAACATTTTCTGTCATTGTTTTTAGTTAACTGGTTACCTCTTCAGCAATTTTAAAATTAACCCTCTTTTCCTTAAATCTTTTGTATTTATTAAAATGAAGTCTCACTTAGTAGTACTGATAGGGCTATTTAAATAGGCCTGGTCAAGCCATTATTGAAGGGGAGAAATTTCTTATCCTGAATAATTCAGACAAGTCATTATTTTGTTTGAATATCCTGGCAATGATTCTATCAAAATTTCCTCTTATTCTCTCTGCGTAGAAAAACTCTAGCCGGCAAAAACGGTTCTGTATTTTATGAAGAGTGTGACCTTTATTTCTTCTGTGATAAATCAGAGGTTAAGGCATAGGGAGCAGTTACCACTTATGTAGTGGAACTCCTCGGATCGAAACCCACACATGTGTATCTTGTGAAATGAGGGGTTTTACCACAGCGCCATGTAACAGCAATCTTTTCACTTTCAGCAAGCCAGTAAGAGCCAACACAACGAAGCACAAGGGCTTTTCAAATGATGTCTTACGCCACCACGGAATCCTTCCCCATCAGTCTCCGATCTTCTCAGCGTGATGAGCAAGAAGGCTGGAACCCCGAGCCGCTGTGCTATGGGTGAACTCGCCGCCATTGGAAGAGATAGATTGGAACGTGCTCCTTCTTAATGCCACCGTTCTCACCTCCCTAGGCATTGCGGACTTCATGGCGCATCTTACCAAGTGAAGGGTCTGACACAAAGCACCTTTAGTTATATTTAAAGCCTATAGCTGTTGAACAGTCACTGATGGAGAATGATTTTACTCTAATCAGATTGTTTACTTACCATGTTGCTTCCACTCATTTTTATGCCCTTTTGTTTCTTTGTTCTTTTACGTATTCATTTGTTCATTCACTTTTTCATTCTCCATAGCTGGGACAACCCAGACAGTGTCAGTGAAATTCAAGGCCATCTGAGGAGGCTTAATTTCTTTTTTCCCCCAGTTTATCAAAGGTAATTACATCATGGATTGACCTTTAGGAACTATTCACTAAGCACTTAATTAGAACAAACTAATATTTAGGATTTTATTTATTTATTTAGAGAGCTCGAGCAGGGACTTCTTTCCCTGGGACTTAAGCAACTGACAAAGCATGGGATTTAAGATTGAAAACCTTTGGGAGTAATTCTGCTAATCTCCCAGTCAGTGGGAAGGCAGGCAAGATTGCAAATAAAGAGAAGTTTGTCCTTGGCACATCCCAGATTGCTTGCATCCTTTCCTCCTTTTCACGATGGATTCCTCCAAGTTCTTAGAGTCAGCTGTGCAACAGAGCAAATTTTCTCAGGAAAGAGTTGGTATCAGTTGATATTAGATATTTTTACTCTTGTGTGAATTTAGATCACGTATTACATCTCCCAGAACTATTTGCATTTTAACAGGAGTTTAGAAATGAAAACCATCTTTTATTGAAGGAAATTCAAGAATAAATAACTGTACTAGGGAGCCATTACGGGAATGTGGACCCATTACCAACACCAGCAATTGACTTCTTTACATAGGCTTGAGATTAGTCCTCCCCACAGCAATCATTGATGGGTTAACTGGTATAATGGGATTAATTTCATTTCTAGTTAAGTGAAGCCAACACTTGGGATCACACAACTACTTGTGTCTTCTTTAAAATAGTGTTTGATGAGAGCTACTCAATGAAAAACATTTCTGAATTAGTACAGAATATAGGATTTGTCATAGATCTAAAAATAATGGCAGGGATGTGTTACAAGAATGACTTCACGGAAAAAATGATTGATTGTAATTAGAAAACAAACCACATATCAAGCACTCAGTCATCAGAAATCTTATAGAAAAGGAAACTTCTATTAGGACATAATTACACACTTCACTTAGGCACCTGGCATTCCATTTATAGGGTCCTTTGTCTTTGAAAGAATGACTGGAGAGATGCAGAAAAAAAAAAAAAAAGTATGTTCACACAGGAGACAATGGGAAATAGTAGCACTTTAGCTTGTCCTGACTTCCCATCAAATTCTTCTGCACAAGTTAGTTTCCTTCAACTGCAGTTCTAACTTCATTCAACTGCACAAACTCTCTCACGTGCTATTTCTTATATAAAGAAATCCTGTATCTTATTAGTTGGTCTCCTCAGAGGCCACAGCTTAGGTTCTCATCTAGTGTCTCTCAAAGGCTGAGTAAAAATATGACTGTCGAAAAGAGTCACCCAAAATTTGTGTGGATAGTTACAGAAAAAAATTAATCGGAAGAAAAAAGAAGAGGTAGAGGATTAATAAAATAAAACAAATTCTACCTACCTTAAAATCCAATGTATCTCCTTCATTATCTGAAGTCTCTGAGGTGGAAAATATCAAAGTTATCAAATAAACTGGTATCTTAGGATACATTTTGAGTAGGGAATGTTAATAAGTAATTAGATTTTCAATAGATTAGTCTCTGCTTTTTGTTCAACACACGATTTGTTAATTTCTCTCAAGCAAACAATCGCCCACAGAGTATGCATTTTACACTTCCAATTTGCTCAGCAAGGATACACACACACCCTAGGAAGACTGCATCTTTTCTACATCAACAAAATTAGGGCCATTGAGACATAGCCTCTCAAGACCCTATGTGACAAATGGATGGTAGAGTTAATTTGTAAGTTACC
>NC_048224.1:74668583-74795792 GCF_002007445.2 Ailuropoda melanoleuca | reverse complement strand
GGAAAAAATGATTGATTGTAATTAGAAAACAAACCACATATCAAGCACTCAGTCATCAGAAATCTTATAGAAAAGGAAACTTCTATTAGGACATAATTACACACTTCACTTAGGCACCTGGCATTCCATTTATAGGGTCCTTTGTCTTTGAAAGAATGACTGGAGAGATGCAGAAAAAAAAAAAAAAAGTATGTTCACACAGGAGACAATGGGAAATAGTAGCACTTTAGCTTGTCCTGACTTCCCATCAAATTCTTCTGCACAAGTTAGTTTCCTTCAACGGCAGTTCTAACTTCATTCAACTGCACAAAAACTCTCTCACGTGCTATTTCTTATATAAAGAAATCCTGTATCTTATTAGTTGGTCTCCTCAGAGGCCACAGCTTAGGTTCTCATCTAGTGTCTCTCAAAGGCTGAGTAAAAATATGACTGTCGAAAAGAGTCACCCAAAATTTGTGTGGATAGTTACAGAAAAAATTAATCGGAAGAAAAAAGAAGAGGTAGAGGATTAATAAAATAAAACAAATCCTACCTACCTTAAAATCCAATGTATCTCCTTCATTATCTGAAGTCTCTGAGGTGGAAAATATCAAAGTTATCAAATAAACTGGTATCTTAGGATACATTTTGAGTAGGGAATGTTAATAAGTAATTAGATTTTCAATAGATTAGTCTCTGCTTTTTGTTCAACACACGATTTGTTAATTTCTCTCAAGCAAACAATCGCCCACAGAGTATGCATTTTACACTTCCAATTTGCTCAGCAAGGATACACACACACCCTAGGAAGACTGCATCTTTTCTACATCAACAAAATTAGGGCCATTGAGACATAGCCTCTCAAGACCCTATGTGACAAATGGATGGTAGAGTTAATTTGTAAGTTACCTTCCACCTTGCTCATAGAGTTTCCTGAACCCCTTTTAGCTTGGATTCTTTATCTTCTCTCTCTCTCTCTCTCTCTCTTTTTTTTTTTTGTTTATGTTAGTTCATTGTAAACTTTTGTTTTGAAAATTTAAGTTTTCCAAATGTAATTCACTTTGTAGCTAATCAAATCTCCTCATTCTTTGCTTTCAAGTAACATTTGATAACTTATTGTGTGAAAGTGATTTTTATTCATCNTCTCTCTCTCTCTCTCTCTCTTTTTTTTTTTTTTTGTTTATGTTAGTTCATTGTAAACTTTTGTTTTGAAAATTTAAGTTTTCCAAATGTAAATCACTTTGTAGCTAATCAAATCTCCTCATTCTTGGCTTTCAAGTAACATTTGATAACTTATTGTGTGAAAGTGATTTTTATTCATCGCAGTGGTAGGAATACCAAAGTGTTAAGTGAATAATAATAACTGAAACACTGTGCCAAATACTTGCGTCAACATGAAATGCGGCACTGAATATTTTAACAAAGAGCTAATGATTTCTAAAAAATAAATCCCTTCCTTTGGTTGCACAGTCTTCCTTAGCCTTGGAAAGCCTCAGCTATTAAATTGATTATTTGAGCCCTGGAACTTTAGATTGCTGTGACATGAAGCTTGGAGAGGTGCTTGCCAATTTACAAAAATGTAAATTTCTGAGCAATGATTTATTATATGATTAGGGTCAACATTCTACACCAGCTGCTATACTCAACTTCCTCTATCTTAAGAGAATCAACCTGCAAGCGTTATCTTTTGATGTTTTGCTGGAGATTATTTCTGTATTAGGCAGACACTCAACCAGTGTTTATTTATTAGCCATCTACTCTTCTTCCTCTCATCTGCATTTTCATTTGGTGTGGTGGGAAAGGCACGTAAGAGCATGCCAGGCTTTTCATTACTTGCCACCTTGCCATCTTGAGCTAATATCTACATGGCGAGGTAATCAGGGAACAATTAATGCAAAACTATGTGGTACTTATCGTGCCCTTGGAATTAGGGGAGAAAATGATGACACTTGGTGAAATAAACACATGCTTTGTGGGAGCATGAATCTAAGCTAAGAACTGGGGGAGTTTTGACAGGCAGAAGGAAGGAAAATAGGTATTATATGTGGGGAGATCATCAGTGGGAATATGACTGGCAATGAGCAGAAAGCATAGGGAGCCAGGGTAAAGAATGTACTAACTAGGGGAAAGTTGCCTGTTGGGAGCTATGGAAAAATGTGTCATTGGCAAAGTTGTGTCTGATTATGGAGCCTTGGAATCCAAACTGAGGAACTCAGGATTGATGGGGCAGCAGAAAGGAGACACCACAAGTTATAAGTAGAGAGGGAACATGATGGAAACCGTGTCAGAGGGAGACCAGAGTGGGAGATGCAACGGTGGCTAGAAATCAAGTATAAAGCACTATTAACAACCAAGGTACTGTGTGTAATAAATAACCAAATATGCCATGCTGTGCACCAACGATGTCCTTTGATTTCACAATGATTTATTTATTATACCACCATCCTCATTATCTAAAGCAGAACACTACAATTTCATATACCATCTGTGAGCTCCAAATGGTCATAATTAACAATCACAAATGTTCTAAAAAGGTGATGTGCTAAAAATAGCCTTATCGTGGTTGTCAGCAGGCTGCTTCTGTGAATGCTATGACATTCCGTGAAAGAGTGACTACATTTTGTTATGCCTTCACCTGACTATATTTCTTACACAGATCATGAAACTATGAAAGTATGCCTCTCTAATTAAACATTTTGAGGTTTGATATTTTGACTAATGGTGAGTTAGGGTGAAAATAGCAAGACCATACCAAAAGCTAAGTTTGCTTCAAATGAGAGCTGGCTAGTGTCACAACTACAGCATAGTATAAAATGCTTATTGAATGTTGGAAAAATGTCAATTATTTTGGTGTATTTGTGGCAAATGTAAAGGGCTATTTCATTATTTTGTCACCAAATAGTCCCATTCTTTAAGGAGAGCCCCATAAGGAGACCATGCTTTGGTGCTGGAGGAGATCAACCGCCCACCAGAGCGTATACACAATTCCCAGAGAAGCCAGACAGTCGCAGCAAGGTTGGGATTGAGAGTTTGGAGTTTAATTTTCACCACTGAAAATGGCCATACTTAGTATACGTACTTGAGAAACCAGAAAAGCAAGGAGCCAAAAAGTGCATTATATTTCGCTGAATTGAAGGTGCCACTGATTCAAAGATTCACCATTATCTTATTACTACTAAGAAAGATAAAACATTTTAAGTTAAACCAGGGCACAATGCTTCTGAGCATTGTCTGAGTTTTAAAAATTTATTTTATACTTAAAGGTATTGAAGAGACTTTAAGACTTAACATAGTTTTAAAAAATTATGTATCACTCTTTCCTTTATGAAGGAAAATAAAATGAAATGGACTGGTTAAAGTATTCCTAAAATTCTTCCCATTCGGGCTCTGACTCTTCCAAATGACTTTCGACTTTCTTTTTTTTTTTAAATTCTTTTTGTTATAATAATTTTTTATTATGTTATGTTAGTCACCATACAGTACATCCCTAGTTTTTGATGNATCTGACTCTTCCAAATGACTTTCAACTTTCTTTTTTTTTTTAATTCTTTTTGTTATAATAATTTTTTATTATGTTATGTTAGTCACCATACAGTACATCCCTAGTTTTTGATGTAAAGTTCCATGATTCATTACTTGCACATAACACCCAGTGCACCCAGTGACTTTCGACTTTTAACTCAGAATATCAATGCCTCTGTTTTCCTACGATGTCATTCTCTATGCCCTCAAGAACCTTGATGATGCATGGTTTCTTAAAGAATGCTCTGCTATTTTCTNAGTGACTTTCGACTTTTAACTCAGAATATCAATGCCTGTGTTTTCCCTACGATGTCATTCTCTATGCCCTCAAGAACCTTGATGATGCATGGTTTCTTAAAGAATGCTCTGCTATTTTCTCTGGGATTTTCTTCCAATCCACCAAAGTCTGATGCTGTCATTCTGTCCTTGTGGTAATTGTTTACACACATGTCAAAAACATCTAGAACTAACACACTTGATGGCTTACCTAGTGCTTCTGGTCCTTCCTGATGGAGTTTAGTCTCCTGTCCTCCATCTGCTTAGCTGTTGCGCATCTTTTTTGAAAGGAATTAATTTTGGGGGGGGATTTCTTATTCTTTGATTTTTGTGGTTTGTAATTAAATATGGAGGCAAACTTTTGGCCATTGGTAATCTTGTACAATGTTACAGTGATAGCCACCTTTTGTTACCCAAATTCACAATTTTGATTTCTTGATTTCATGGCATTGCTAATGTAATTTCAAAGCATGCTGGGTTTCATTAGGGTTTCCTATTTGATTAAACTCCATTTCATATTTTTCTCAATTAAATCACTTGTATTGGAAGTTAAGTAGTTCCCGTTCAAAGTCAGAAGGAAGCATATTTGATGTCTTAATGCTGGTCCAGCCGGATATATGAATCACACATAATGGCCTCTCATTGCTTTAAAATTTTCTTCATCCATTCTAATGGTTTTGGCCATTTCTCCTGCCTTCACATGCGTTGCTGGGGTGTGACTGTCAATTCTTTTCCACATATCTCAGTAACAAAATGTAACATAGATTCATTTATTTGCGGGTGTCTTCCTTTCTGATTTCCTACATAGCACTTTGTTGTTGTTTTTGCAAGAAAATATGAGTTTCAGTCATTCGCCAATGACAAATTTTTGCTTTACTAAGATCAAATTTATGTCCCATTACTTTTTATGTTCCTTTCTTTGTACACAACAGCATTTCCTATCAAAGGTGAATCATAGTATAATCTTCCTGAAGACATTCCAAATGGCAATTCAACTCAATATGCTTATATAGCAGTGCACACCACTTAAGTGACAAAATATGAACAACTCTGACCCAGATTGTAAGGCCCAGCTACATCATGATTGACCAACAGCTACTGTAAGACACAGTCAATATAAGACTTAGGTTGGGGCTGAGTAGACAGGTTTTTAGACAGATTGCGTGGGCCCAAGGAAGGGAGCTGGGGGATGAGGATGGGAGTTTAGCCGTAGAAGTCACATTGCAGAAAGGGAGGATGAAATCCCTGTGGGAGAGCTCCCCCATAAGATCTGGCCAATGTAACCAGACTCAGGCTCAGTAACAAGGCACCTGGGTCAATGGAGAGAATCCAACAACCCTGCTGTTATTGGGCCCTCCACCTTAAGTTTAACACAGAGAAGAGACTTCTCTTCATTTTGTATTGGCTGTTGTGGTAATAAAGATGGGCCACAGCTATGGCCTTAGCAGGTAGATGCTTGCAGAGAAAAATGCTAGTTAGTGAGAGCATCTTGACTCAGGACAAAAGAGGTTACTGGCTGACTGGACTGATTCAAGGATGTTAGGTTCCTCATGGGGACTGTCCAAACAAATATTTATTGAGTGATTCTTATATGCAGGGTGTTGTGCATTTTAAAGTACCGAAATTCTTGCCAAATTCCTTCATGGATCTAACAAGTATATAAATGTAATGTGGCCTCCTTTATAGTCACAGAATGGTAGAGCTTGAGAAGAACTGGATTACCCCTTTCAGTATTAATTTACAAAGAGACAACACAGAAATGGATTTTTCTCTTCCTTTATTTTCTCCTCATAAGTAGATTTTGCAATTAAATCCTGAATTTGAATGCTGCCCATATATATAGAGGACTCATCCATGAATGGATGGAGAAAGGATAAGAAAGCTTCAGATTCCAACACATCTCTTTATTGTTGTGTTGTTAATGCTTAAAATTTCTCCATCAGAGATTCCTTCCCACCCCTTTTTCTGGGCTCTCTATTAATAAAAAAAAAAAAAAGTGATTCTGAGAGAGATTAACACAATACATGCTAGCAGCTGGAATTCAGTCATTCACACCATAGTGTGAATTATTTTTATGGATGATTATCCTCTGGGATGAAGGGATGGGCAGATATAAGGGCCCAGTTGCTTTAATTAAGGTAAGAGGAATAGGGCATATCGAAGCAGGGTTGATGACAGCTGAGATAAAACTTAATTTTAAACTTGCTGTAACAAAGAGACCCCAAAATACAGTGGCTCAAGAAATAAGTTTATTTCTCTTTCCCATAAGATTCCAAGGTGAGTGTCCAGGTTTATGGGGTGTTTGGTTCCATGAAGATTTATTCAGGAACTGTGTTCCTTTCATCATGTAACAGCTTTTGTCACCATATATAATGACCTATCCTTTTTAAAACCCTGTCCAAGTCATGTGTACCAGACATCTAGAGCAAGCTAGAATAGAACATCCTGAAATGCCCAATAGAACATCCTGAAATGATGGTAATGTTCTCTATCTGCATTGCCCCCAAAGTAACCACTAGCCACATTTGGCTATTGAGCACTTCAAATATGGTTAGCGTGACTGACAAACTGGATTTTAAATTTTGTTTAAATTTCAGTAGCTCCATATGGCTGCTGCTACTATACTGGACAGCACAGAGCTGGGTAATAGGCAAGTATATTAAACTGTAAGCTCAGGAGGGTGGGGTTTACAGGTGTCCTCCTGTATTCTAGTGGCTTTCACAGTGGCTGGACCTTGAGAGAGGATTGGTTCACTACTTAATCTTGCTCTTGGATACAAACTCAGACATGATCATAAGGCTTTGATTTGCTGGAGGGCAAGGATTTTTGGTAGAGCGTGTTGGATAGTACTTGAACTTCTTCCAACTTAGCTAGCCTGTCAGCAGGTGTGAGTCCTAATGTGAAAGAGGGCTAGATCTAGCCATGTTTTTTTTGTTGTTTGTTTGTTTTTGTTTTTTGTTTTTTCTGATTTCCATTCTTCATCCCTTGCAGTTTCTCTGAAAATAACTCATAAGACAACCTTATTAAATTATTTTTCTCATCATACTAGTCTTAGTCACATGGAAAATGGAGCCTCTGCCTTATGTTTTAGTCTATTAGAAGTGTCTATGTGTTTTATTTTAAAGTGGTTTATACCAGAAGAAAATTTTTTAATGTGTTTTATTTTCAGAAAACCTACTTAGTCCCTTAAAGAAGTAATTAGCACTTGTTTGGTGACATCATAGTGACATATACATTGGTAGTTGAAATTCACCTCCTATGACAAATGTGGTTTACCACATGATAGAACACACAGGTTGTTTTTTATTTCTCTTTTATTACCAAAAACAGGTTAAATAAATAGTTTCCTATAGAAAACAGTTCTGTGTCAGGGTTACAAATTAACAGTTCTTGGAGCTATTAAAGCAAACTCTGATGTATTAGGAAAGTTCTTTTCTCTTGTGAGCAAACAGGCTGATACAGAAATTCAACTTTATAATAACAAATTAAAGAACATGCATATATTTATTTTAAATTTTAGAATAGCAAGTGTGTAAAGTTTAACATTTTCCTTGTCAAATACAACATCATGGCTAGCCAAGCATTTTCCTTCTCAAAGAACCAATTTGAACCGTATTTCATTGTTTCAAGATTTGGTTAAAACTCCGACGTTTCATGCTTCAGTTACACTTTCTAAATCAATGCTACATAATATCTGGGAGAAGCACCACGGTAAGTAGGGAAGGGTTCAAATAAAGTGAGAGGTTAAGTACACTCAACAACTGCAAATAAAGCAAAAGCAGGAACAACAATACACATTTCTAAAAAGTAGAATTCAAATTTCAAAGAATCAAATGAGATACAGAAAGTGATAATATCATGATAAAGAATATAGTCCACAAAGACAAGATGTTACCACTATTTTAAACTTTTATGTAATAAACAATGTAGCAGAAAACACATAAAATCTCCTAGAAGTACAAGAACCTGATAAAGCAAACAGAGTGAGTATACAGAAGTATACATCAAAGTAAAAAGACAGGAAAATACAAAGACATATAATATTTAAAATTCTTATTTTTAATTTCAAATAAAATGTATTATATGTTTACTGTACAATAAGTTTAAACAATATTGAAGTGTAAATCAAGAAAAGAGAAAGCCTCCATCACCCTTCTCCAATTCTACAACTTGCCCAGAATGACTACTGTTGTTTTCTATGTATCCTTCCAGAAATTTTCTTAGCATTCATAGATCTTATCAATTCCTAAAGATAAACTTCCTTGATCCATAGTAGGAGTTTGCCAAATTTTTTAAATTATTCCCCTGTTGATAGATTTTAAATTATTCCAAAAGTTTGTTATTACAATGTTCCAATGAACATCTTTGTACAGGTATCTATGTGCTTGTGTGACAGAGAACAAAGGGGTGGAATATTTGAGCCAAAAATATGATGTGGCAAAAGGTTAATTTGACAAGCCGATTGTCATGAGATGAGAGCAATAAACCTCTGTTCTTGTAAAAAAGTGAGATTTTGCGGTCTTTTCTGTTACTTCAGTACAACCTGGGTTGAAATTAACAGCAACCCTTCTAATGTTTCACTATGTCGTTTGTTGAAGTATTCTGCCTGTCACCCATTATCAAATTAGCTTTTGAGATTAAGGAAAGTCAAATTCATTTAAAAGTATTATTGAATTCATTTATGGTGTCTTATCCTGTATTCGCTCAGTCAATTAGTATTAAGTTATAATTCCTCCATCATGAAAGTGAGGTGATTTATTAAATGTTCTTTATTATCTTTCAAAATAACCTGTGAGTTTTTTCCTTTAATCTGTTCATGTAGATTTTTCTTTTCTTTTTTTTTTTTAAAAGATTTTATTTATTTATTCGACAGAGATAGAGACAGCCAGAGAGAGAGGGAACACAAGCAGGGGGAGTGGGAGAGGAAGAAGCAGGCTCATAGCAGAGGAGCCTGATGTGGGGCTCGATCCCATCACGCCGGGATCACGCNTTATTAAATGTTCTTTATTATCTTTCAAAATAACCTGTGAGTTTTTTTCCTTTAATCTGTTCATGTAGATTTTTCTAATAAAATATCCTAGGGATGCTTGGGTGGCTCAGTCGCTTAAGCATCTGCCATCAGCTTGGGTCATCATCCCAGAGTCCTGGGATCAAGTCCAGCATTGGGCTCCTTGTTCGGCGAAGAGCCTGCTTCTCCCTCTCTCTGCCACTCCCCCTGCTTGTGCGCGCTCTCTCTCTCTCTGACAAATAAATAAATAAAATCTTTAAAAAAAATAAAAGAAAACATCCTAGAATAAGCCCTACTTATCCATTATTTTATTATTTAATAGAAGGGTGAAATTAATTTATTATTGTTTAAAGTACTGTGTATTTGCACTGTTTTCATAAATCATATTAGCCTATGATTTTCTTAAATATTTTTTGTTCTTGTCCCAGTTTGTGTATTTGCATTATGCTAGTCTTGAAAAGTTACTTGGAAAATTGTATTTTTCAATTCTCTGAAACAGTTTAAATTTGACAGGAATTACGTGTTCTTTGAAGGGAGAGCTTTGTTGGAATGTGGCTGTTTAACATCTTTTTCGGTATTGTTTATGTTTAAAGAACATTCAGTTTTTCTATTTCTTTTAAAATAAATTTTGTTAACTTTCTATTTTCTATTTCACTTAAATTCAAGAGTCTCTTCCAGGAATTACAAACTATCAAAATTGATTTTAAGTTTAGAAGTTTTAATATGTAACTTTCTTGCTTGTTTTTCCAAAATGTTTATATGATTTTTNCAATTTTGTTAACTTTCTATTTTCTATTTCACTTAAATTCAATAGTCTCTTCCAGGAATTATAAACTATCAAAATTGATTTTAAGTTTAGAAGTTTTAATATGTAACTTTCTTGCTCGTTTTTCCAAAATGTTTATTTGATTTTTTTCTTTAACAGAAGTATTAGTCAGAATAATGTTTTTAGTTTTCCATCGTGTGCCTGGGCTGCTCCATTCTTCCTGCCTCCCTTCTCCTTTTGTTTAATACACTGTGGTCAGGGAATGAGCCTCCAATACTTATTAACATAGTAGTTCCTAAGTTTTTATGTATGAGAATCTCATTTTCACAATTAAAAAGATTGTACACTTCTAAATATGGAGGAATTATCTTTTAATATTTATTAACTGAGAAAATATAAGATACTATTCATGAATTTAATAATACTTTTAAATGCATAGGATTTTAGTTAATTACAATAGAAGCTAGTATATTTGAAAAATAGTAGTATTATTGATGTGTTGGAGTCCTATTTGGTCTGTCTGCCAGGAACCTGATACTTAGCTTAATTTACGAACCGCTGTAGTCACTGGTCGCAGGCCTGCCGGCCTCGATGGCTGTCCTGATCTTTTACTCTTCTGTGAAGACTGATTATTTGTCCCCTGCTGCTTATGTCACCCTCACCCCACCTCTCTTAGGGATTTCTAGACTCAGTAGTAAAGAGACATAACTGATACATAACACTGTGAAGTTTAAGCTGTACCATGTGCTAATTCGATACACATATATTGCGAAATGATCAGCACAGTAACATTACTTCGCACCCTTATGTCACATAATTACCATTTCTTTTTTGTGGTGAGAACTTTTAAGGTTTACTCTGGTAGCAACTTTCAAGTATATAAAACAGTACTATTAATTACAATCAGTGTGCTCTACGTTAGATGTCCCAAACCTGATTCATCTTATAACTTGAAGTTTGTACCCTTTGACCAGCATCTCCCAATATCTCCCACCCCTCAGCCCCTGTTTACCAGATTCTGCTCTCTGTTTCTATGATTTTTGACTGCTGTGGATTCCACATATAAGTGAGATTATACAATACTTGTCTGTCTTTTGTCTGCCTTATTGTGTTTAACCTCAAGACCTATGCATGTTGTCACAAAGGTCAGGATTTCCTTATTTCTCATGGCTGAATAATATTCCACTGTGTGTGTGTGTGTGTGCACGTGCGTGTGTATATCATACATCATAGATATACATGTAAAAAATCATATATANTATTCCACTGTGTGTGTGTGTGTGTGTGTGTGCACGTGCGTGTGTATATCATACATCATAGATATACATGTAAAAAATCATATATATATAATATAATGGATATATCACATCTTTATCCATCTATCCATTATCAAAACCACAATGAGATATCACCTCACCTCTGATAGAATGTCTGTAGTCAAAAAGACAAGAGATAACAGATGTTGGCAAAGATGTGGAGCAAAGGGGACTCTTGTGCACTGTTGGTGGGAACGTAAATTGGTGCAGCCTCTATGGAAAACAGTATAGAGTTTTCTCAAAAAATTAAAATAGAACCATCATCTGATCCAGAAATCCCAGTTATGGGTACATATACAACAGAAGTGAAATTAAAATCTTGAAGAGCTATCTACTCTCTCTCTCTAGTAAATAAATAAATCTTAAAAAAATATATTTATTGTCAGACCCTTTACAGAAAATGTTTGTCATTCTTTCATCATTGCACAACAGGGTTTTTTTGTTGTTGTTGTTGGTTTTTTGTTTGTTTGCTTTTTACAGACACCACATAACTTGTTTACTGTACTGTTGTTGAAATAAAAAAACTTTTTTTTGAAGATGGTTTTCTTAGCAGAGTCTAATTGAGGTCAAAAATATTTGGGGCCACTTCCACTTTTTTTGAAGGCTCTGATATATTTAAAAAATTGGCAGCTAGGGGCGCCTGGGTGGCACAGCGGTTAAGCGTCTGCCTTCGGCTCAGGGCGTGATCCCGGCGTTGTGGGATCGAGCCCCACATCAGGCTCCTCTGCNAGGCTCTGATATATTTAAAAAATTGGCAGCTATATGACACTATACATTTGTCACAACCCATAACACAGGGTGAACCCTAATGCAAAATTAGACTTTAGTTAATAATAGTGTATTGATATTGATTCATCACAACCACAGTAATGCTCATAATAAAGGGAATTTGAGTGTGTGTGTGTGTGTGTGTGTGTGTGTGTGTGTGTGTTGGGGGAANGGCAGCTATATGACACTATACATTTGTCACAACCCATAACACAGGGTGAGCCCTAATGCAAAATTGGACTTTAGTTAATAATAGTGTATTGATATTGATTCATCACAACCACAGTAATGCTCATAATAAAGGGAATTTGAGTGTGTGTGTGTGTGTGTGTGTGTGTGTGTGTGTGTGTTGGGGGAAAGCACTTTCTGTTCAATTTTTCTGTAAGCCTAAAACTGCTCTAAAAATTAAAGCCTATTATAAAAAGTGAGTAAGTACCCAAATTGGATTATTTACATAACATTGTTCTTACTAGTAGAACTATAATTCTGTTGGCATGGCACTATACCTAGTTAAAAAAAAATGGCATTGCCTAGCTTCTGTTGCAGACCAGGTGTACTTGAGAGAGAGGCCTGCTCAATGAGATATATGTGGAAATCATCTGGAGGAAATTTGGGCAGAATTCTTAAAGGGAGAGGAAACCCAGTTGGCATCTGCCCTTCGACCCTTCTCTCATTCCCATTCTTCTTGCCTAATATGTTGCATGAAGACCCAAGCTCATGAGGGAAGGCTAGGCATTCCTGGAGTCCCTGGCCAGCCTTAGGGGTTGCCAACCTCAGGACTTTATAATTTCATGAGAAAAAAAAAATTCCTATATTACTGAAGCCACTGTTACTTTTCTGTGAAGGAAGCTCAAATCGTCAAAAATTTTTTAAGAGTTTGACCTACCTTATCAGTGTAGCTCTGTGAGCATGTGCATAACCTGGTTTGGAGGAGGAATTGGAGCCCCTCTGTGAACGAGAGGCCAAGGTCAGGGGAACGCTCTCTCTGCTCCACCTGGGAGTGGCCTGCCCACACCGAGTCCTGAAACATCCTGCATGCAACAAGGCCAGTGGGTTGCTGGGGGTGCTGTAGGGCTGGTATGCAGGATTTACATTTCTTTTTATTGAACTGGGTTAGTCCCATTAATATTGTGAAACCAAAGCCTCTCTGGGACTTTTTATTTTTTTGGTGGAGCACATCTTGGAGTATTTTTTGTAGGGCAGGTAAACATTTTTATTGCCTATATGTGTATGTACACACATATATATACATATACACATATATATGTATTTCATTGTATCTTCTCATTTGAGTGATATAGAATTTTAATTTTAAATTGTTTTTTCTTGAATGATGTTGAAGATTTTGTTTACCTTCTTGTGGTGCTTTTTGCTTGTACCATTGGTACTCAAATTCAGTATTTATGATAAGAATTATGATGTCAATCTGATTATTATTTCTTTGAAGAAATTTGTTTCACCTTTCTAGAAGTTTTTAAGTTATCGCTTTATCCTTGGCAGTCTGAAACCTCATGAGGATAAGTTTCTCTCTCTCTCCCCATATACAAATACATATGTATATTATATTATACTTAATAAATATATATATATATCATATTTTCATCTTGCCCACACTCTCCATCTGAAGATGCCTGGGTTTTCTTCTAGTTCCAAGCATAGATTTGCATATTGCCTTCAGGACCAGCCAGTACCTTAATTTTGAGAAAAAGTGGGCTGACACATATTGCCAAAGGGAGAAGTTGCTAGAGATTTACAGTTTGCTTTGTGATCAAGAGAGAGTTTTCAAAGGGTATGAATGAGAGATACCAGAGGGAAGTTGGGGACTCTTTTTAGAGTTTGACAGCACCGAGATTTGGGGGATGTCTGCCTGAGAACCATGAAAATTGAGTTCTGGGCCTCTTCTACTTAATAAAGTCTGCAGAAGATTTCACTTTCTCTGTCTACAAGACGGGGATGTGGAACCATGATGTTGCTGAAGGTCCCCACCAGGGATCTAATGTTCTATTCAGTGGTTTTTCACAGGGAGATGCCACTGCCATTAAGGGAGAGTTTGGAAACTTAAGAGGTGTTTCTGGGTTGTCCTAATGACTGGATGCCACTTTTGGTATTTAGTATGCAAGCATCAGAAATGACCAATATTTTAGAGTAAATTGTAAGGTCTTACAAAAGAAACAATAAGTCAGTAGGAGACTACTGAGAAACACCGTGAGACACAGGAGAGCCACCTGTGAGGTGATATCTCCTGCTTCCTAGAGTCTCCTATCCTGGCCCTTCCTGGGGAAAGAAGGGACATGACAGGATTCCCCTAGCCGGTTGACAAGAGAATCTAACCTTGTTGCTTCCTGGTCTCACAGATGGCTTGAATGGAGCCATTCTACCTCTCTGACTCCAAGGTTGGCCAGCTGTCTTTGTCTAACCACCAAAAACTATGCTGCATTACAAGTTTGCACGTTTTGGGGTCCTTTCCCTCTCTATCTAGATAAGTTTATTCCATTATTTTCACTTTCCTCAAACCAAAGACTATGGAGCCCAGATGTCATTCTCCAAGACCAAAATGGAGGAGATATGGTGTAAGAAGCTGGCTCTTTCTACCCGGACCCCGGGGAATATCACTGTGGTTTAGATTAAGGATTCCTCTAAGCAGGACAGGGTCTTTGGTTTAAGGATTTTACATGTGTTCAGCATACCTGAGGGAAAGAACTTCAGATCCATGAGGTAAAGTGCAGAAGATTAAGAGCTAATAATTGGGTCTTGCCTTTGCTGCGCTTTCATTAGCTTTGTAGGTTGTATTGACTTGAAAGCAACTTGAAGATTCACCATTTCATCTTAAAATATGTGTTTTGTATGTCAAAGCCTGCTCCTGGCTTGGTGCAAATCCTCCTTAGAGACCCATTTTAACAGAAACAGTCCACCCAACGGAAATCTAATTATTAAGGAATAAACTTCCTCAATTCTGTAGATAGCACAAACTGGAGATTTTGGGGGGGGGGCAGCAACCCACGCATACACCACCTGCTCCTCTGACTCCGCCTGGTCCACCCGGGCTGCCCTGGCCTCTGTGTGCTCCAGCTGTGGGCCTAGCCTGCAAGGCCTCTAGGGATCTGGGCCCATCTACCTCTAGACTTACTTCCTCCAAACCCCTTCCCCTCTACTCCTTCTTAGTTTAGTTACACTGAACTGCCACATTTTCACAAATGAATTTCACCTTTCAACAGTTTGGTCAATTCTGTTTTTCCGTGGGAATGGTTCTCTCTCCATTCCCACTCTTCCTCCTTAGGAACTCCAGTTGGTAGGAATCACTTTCCAAGGATGTCCTCCTTTCTGTTCCTGGACTTATTCCCATTAAAGCCTTTTTCTAGGTGTGGCCTGAATTTCCCCAGGAAGACTGATTAAATGCACAGATTCCTGGCCTATAACCCAGACCTACTGAATCTGAGCTCTAGGGTGGGACCCAGAAACCCACATTTTTCATAAGCTACTTAGAACATGGGAGAAGGGTTTTGAGTGTAGTTCTCTGTTTCTTATACTAAAACATAAGCATTTTTAAAAGCATTTCTTTTATTTATTTTAGAGAAAGAGAGAGAGTGAGAGCAAGCAGGGGGAGGGGCAGAGGGAGAGAGGGAATCTCAACAGACTCCATGCTCAGGGCAGAGCTCAATGTGGGGCTTGATCCCATGACCCTGAAATCATGTCCTGAGCCAAAATCAAAAGTCGGGCTGCTTAAAAAACTGAGCCACCCAAGCCCCCCTAAATTGTAAACATTTTGACTGAGTCATGTTATAATATTTAGATTTATATCCATAGTACCTAAATAGTGCCTGACACACAGTTGGTATTGAACATCTTTTTGTTGAAATAATGGTCAAATCATATCAAAAGTATGATTTAAGATCTGAGTTTGTATCCTGGCTATAACACTTGCTAGATATATGACTGGGACAAGTTATCAGAACTTTTTCCAGTTTAATTTATAAATTAGGGATAATGATACCTACTTGCCAGTGCTTTGTGATAAAAATGAGACATATATCATTATTAGCCTGATAGATTTTTAGGTGGTTCTGAATCTCCAATACTAAAAGGCTAAGAGGAAACTCCCCTGAATGGAAGAATTTCCTTTTTTTTCTTTCTAAAGATTTTATTTATTTTTTGGGAAAGAGAGAGAGAAAGCACACGAGCAGGGAGAGGGGCAGAGGGAGAACAGACCCCGCATGGAGCAGGGAGCCCGATGCAGGGCTTGATCCCAGGACCCCCAGATTATGACCTGAGGTGAAGGCAGATGCTTAACCGACCGAGCCACGCCCCCTGAATGGAGGAATTTCTATGGGATGACTTTTCAAAACACTGTAGGAATTCAAAATTTTAGCAAATTAGACCCAGAGCTGGAAGGACTGAACTGCTAGATGTTTCCAATTCTCTTGTGGGGGTCTGCTGGGCTCGTGTTTTTCTGGGTATCTTCCGGTCCAACGTTTCTGGATTTCATAGTCTTTCCAGACAGATAAATGATGGTGAACCGGTTGAATAGAAGGCTTGTGTCTATATCAACTGAGCTACTTGCCTGTAGAGGCCGACTTTTCTTTTATTTCAACAATGCATTCATCTGTCCATCCAGTCAGCACCAACTGAGTATCTACGTGTGTAAAGCAGTAGTAATTACCATTTTTTTGAGCACTGATTATGTGCCAGCCCCCGTGCCAAGAACTTTATGTGCTCTCTCTCAATTTCCACAACACACTTATGAGATAGTGTTGTTAGCTGTCCCCACTCTACAGAAGAGGATCTTGAATGTACACTTTTCCAAAATCTAAAGAAATGGTGGAACCAGCATTTCAACCTAGACCATCTTACTCTAGAGAGCTCCGTGCTTCCACTGGCATAGACCTCATCATAAGCATTCAGGAGGAGAGTCACAGTACAGGAAGGAATATGACAGGAAGAAAGGTAACAGTGACCTAAATGAAAAGCAAAATCATTCTTTCTTGATTTTAAAAATCCCCTTTCTCACTAATTTTCCAGGGATTAGCAAAGTCAGCTTCTTGTCCAATCTGTGCTGCTGATCTCACACCATTGCACAACTTTCTTCCAGCTTCACACACTCTTGTTTTTGGTGATGGGTTGAAAACTGTGATTGTTCATAAAGGACTTGCACTCTATAGAAGAGACATGGATATTTTGGAATGCATAGCTGGTCTTGACGTTTATAAGATAGTACAGCAGTAGCTACAAGAAGCCCTCAGGAGGTCCAGTATTAGTATGTGTCAGAAAGGGCCTCTTCTGAGGGTGGAAATAAGCTTCTATTTATTTTGACTTTAACAGAGTTTCAGACTGTTTTGTCACAACCTCAGAGAATGGTAGAGATACTTATGTTGGCTTTTCCATTTTAAATTCTATAGCCTTTTAATGCTCTGGCTGTGTTCATCAAAGCATTCCTGAATGGGATGTCTCTGAAATACTGTGCCGATTCCAATTTGCTCACCAAGCCCAGTTATTTCCCCATTGTTGTGGTCGAAAACAGCTCCCTAAAGTTTCACCAGAAGTGAACTGTCTATTCTTGGTACAACTGGCTCTTCAGAATCTAGCCAGGCTGTGTGTTGATTGTTTCTTACATGCCTTGTCCAGTTTACCAAGTAGAAAATGTTTAACTTATTGGGGATTTCTGAAATGTCATGGGGATGATTAACATCTTGTTTTCTGAAATCTGTATATCAAAAATGTCTCTAAAATATGGAACATTACTCAGGTGTCTACTGCTGCCTTTCCCTAATAGATTATTTTAAGCTTTTATCACTCATGACAGAATGGGAGGGGTGAGGTTTTCTTATAAATCTTTAGTACAGATTGAGGTAATAAATTAAAACACCATAGTGAGAAGCTTCCACACTGATTTAAAAAATAATTAAATGATTGTAGGCAGAATGAACAGTTCCACAGGTCAACATGCAGGCTTTGGAACAACCAGAACATTCAAAGCTTACTTTTAAAAGAAGAGAAAGCAGTTGGTTTTCTACTAAAGTGTTTTTTATGTATTTGAAGCTGAGAGGAATAAAATAAACTTGTTTATAATCTTTTTTCAAGTGAGTAATAAAGAATAAATGAAAACTATTGCATGCTAATATATACTGAGGAGGAGAAAAACTATTATCAATGAGTATTTATTGAATGCTAATGAATTCTTAGCACAGTGATGAAATAGGGCATTAATTACTTATCATCACATCTCCAGACTTGTAGATTGGAGGGGAAAGTGCCTAATCCTCAAAGTTTCCAAACAAAAACCGGTCACATTAGAAATCGTTCTATATAAGACTAGAATAAAATTCGATTTTTACTTTTGTGTTGTTTTCATGTTAGAGAACATTCCGTTAAAATCTGTTTGATATTTATGAAGGCACAATCACTGCTGTAGGATGACCTATTAATATTAATGATAGTAAAATGAATGAGATTTTAGGATTTATTTTACTCTCATAAAAAATAGTCCAGTGGCATTGGCTATGAATATTCTTGATTTTTACTGCAGATTTATTAGCATGTGAGCAAATACTTTTCCACAATAAATAAGACTATGGTCTTCACCTTTAGAAGAAAAAGTTAGAAAGAATGAATTCTGACATGGCTAATCTGAAGGCTTTCCATCAACGCCAGTGCCATGAATAGGATGGTGGTAATAACCAGCAGAACAGATACTGCCATGGATGATGCCAAAAAGAGATCTTCATGGTTTCAAAAGAAATCAACTCCAGTTCACAAGTCAGAACACATGTTATGACATGGAGGGAGTGGGAAAAGGTAAACAAAGAGATTTATTAAGCATTAGTTGTGATGAACATGCAATTTGCAGAGGGAATTTGATTTTTCACATAAATCAGTATGTTAAATATGGTAGTTTAATAAGATATTGTGTCGGGTATTTCCACACCATACATTAAAATTTTGTGCATTTGTGTGTGTGTGTGGGGGGGGGCTTTCATATTTGAATAAAGATCTGCTTTCCCAAGAATTTGCAGTGAGGGGCGCCTGGGTAGCGCAGTGTTAAGCTTCTGCCTTGGGCTCAGGGCGTGATACCTGCGTTCTGGGATGGAGTCCCACATCGGGCTCCTCCTCTGGGAGCCTGCTTCTTCCTCTCCCACTCCCCTGCTGTGTACCCTCTCTCGCTGGCTGTCTCTCTCTCTGTCACATAAATAAATAAAATCTTTAAAAAAAAAAAGAATTTGCAGTGAATTTATGTTATGCAATTAGCTTTGTTGCTAGGCAGCCCCAATACCAGTTTTGATGTGTAATTTGCTTGAAACTATTAAAAGGGTTTTGCTGAAGGTTTGAAACCATCTGAATGAGCCTCAGAGAGCATTAGGTGTTGCTATTTTAATTAATTGAAGCTTTGCATTTGGGATTAAGTTTAGTGAAACCAAAACAATATGGCGTTTTGGGAAGTGAAATGTGTGGAATAGAGTTGAATGGCGTTTTGGGAAATGAAATGTGTGGAATAGAGTTGAAGGAAATGTAATATTCACTCTGTCTCTTTGGGCTTCCTGAAATTTGTCCAGTAGTGCCCATCCCACATTTAGGGACATTTTCTCTTAAAGTGCATTCTGTGAAGCTTCAGCCTGAGAGGGCCTTCCTCTGTCTAAATTTTCTCTGTCTTTGTTTCCTTTCCTCCACACAGTGAAGTTATATGGGCACTAGGAAGGGACAAGTCAGGGAGTTTCAGTTTTTCCTCTAACACATCTTCCCTGCTCTCATCTTGGTGCTTGGAGGGCCACCCCAATGTCTTGTACAGAGTTTTCAGCTCAATACCTAAGCCTTTGGTCAGCTGCTTGATTTAGACTTAAAATCCTGACTTTCCTAGGAAGCTGTTTTTGATCTTCTTTATGTTACTGTTTTGAGGATTCTGACTCACCCACCTCACATTTGGGCTCAGCTCCCAGAATCCCAGCACAGGTATGGCTGGGCTTTGGATACTCCTGGGGTCAAGTTGGACAACTTCTTGCACTTTATTCTAGAAGGGGATTTATGGATAACCTTTGGCCTTGGGTGACCTATAAAAACTTCTGCTAGTATAACTTCTGG
This sequence comes from Ailuropoda melanoleuca, assembly GCF_002007445.2. NCBI lineage: Eukaryota > Metazoa > Chordata > Mammalia > Carnivora > Ursidae > Ailuropoda > Ailuropoda melanoleuca. The sequence continues at coordinate 74,776,090 of NC_048224.1, read as the reverse complement.
TTGGAGAGGTACTTGGAGAACTCTGCTTTCTAAGTCAAAAGATGTTTTTTATTCCATCAGTTTCTTTTTGAGTGTATTTATTACACCTTTTCTTAGCAGCAGCTGTTTGAATTACAGACTATCTGCTTGCTGCTTCTCTGGGATTTTGCTGTTTAAAGGTTGAAATCTTACCACATGCAAAGGTTATACTTAGTTAAGGCACGTAAATATATACTTAGTTAAGGATGTGAATATATTAAAATATATTTTTAAAAGTCGCCCTATCAGAGCCCTGAGTTTTCTTGTGAAAAGGAAAAACAGATAACATAAATATGGTTCAGGACATCAAAAAAATATAACTAATTTCTCATGATTGCCATAATTTCTGATGGTAGTAGTTTCACATAAAGTGATCATTTTGTTTTTGTTATTGTGAATTCAATATCACAAATGTTTAGATTAAAAACTGTAATCTACCAAATGATTTTCTTCTCAATGCATGTGGCCTGGACAAGTGTATCATCTGGATAGAGTTGATGAATGCCCGAGTATTTTGCTGTGAACAAATCAGGGCAGAATATTCAGATTTAGAGCTAAAACTCATATACTGCTTGCTAATCTAAAATTAGCAATTCATAATAGTGCATTAAGGCTTTTATTTCTGAGTGACCTGTTAGTATGCAAATACTCCGTATGATGATGTCTTAGACTACCAGCCATTAACATCTTAGGGTTTCACTTATCAGATTGTTTTCCAGAATAAGCGTTGGCTGAGATGGACTAGTCCATACAAGTGGAAAGCTTTCAAAAGAGCGCAGGAAAAAGGTTGACCAGTAGCCTCACATTTTATACTTCCCCGTACCCTTTTTTAAAAATGTACTGAAAATAGCTCTTTTATGCATATTTGGAGTTTCCTACAATATCCCTTTTATTCTGTAAAAGACTGAAAGTTCTTTAATGCCAACAGCCAGAAATGGACATAACTCAAGCTTTTGGTTTTATGTAGCCAGATTTTGAACTTCTCAGTTTGGGCAGAGTTCAACTTCGTTTTTAGCAATTTAACACTTTGTTATAATTATGCACTTACTTCTCTGTTTCCCTACTGTACTGTGAGCTTCTGTGAGCCCCTGGTTGGTAGGGAATCTGCGACATCTAACATAGCACATAGCTCACAGTTGATGTTTAGCAGCAAGGTGTATATGAGGACGCACTCTCTGTCACCGGGTGCCTGAGCAGAGGCGCATTTGTCTGCTCTCTGTTTCTGCGTGTGTGAATACAGAGCATCAGAAGCAGCTGCTGTCCTATGGGGCAAGTAGTTGAGGCTATGATGTCCATCAGCGGAAATCCTCTCCTTGACATCACTGCTATAGTGAATAAAGATTTCCTTGACAAGTATTCTCTTAAACCAAATGATGAAATCTTGACTGAAGACAAACACTAGGAACTGTTTGAAGAACTTTTAAAAAAATGCAGTTGAATATCATGCCGGTGGCTGTACCCAGAAGTCAATTAAAGTGGCTCAGATTATTGAACAAGCAAATATTGGGCAGCAAATATCTGTCTGGTAGAGCTATTCTAATGGAATGACTCTAGATGTTGTGACCTGTAGATTTACAATAGGATAGGATCTATGATAGCAACTCAGTCATCATTCAAGTATTCATAGTCCACTTAAGTCTATAGATTTTTCATTGCTATGTAACTTGAGTGATATGTTTTCTGTATCTCTGCTTTACTTAGTACGTATTTGAAAATATTCATTTCTTCTGAAAAGAAGAACAGGATGGATAAAATTTGTAGATTGCCAAAGTGGTAGCTTATAAGATAGAGGCCAAATTCATAGGCTATTTTAAATAAAGATAGTAAACAAGAAAGTCGGTTGGGAAACAGGCAAACTTGCCAAGATGCATTAAATATAAATATAAAGTTTGCAACCTATTAGACCACAAAGGATAGAAAAACAAGAAACTCTGTGTGTGTGTGTGTGTGTGTGTGTGTGTGTGTGTGTGTATGTGTGTGTGTGAACAAATAGGACTTTATTCCTCTGGTAAACATCTTAGTATGGCTGGGCCTTTCTGACCAGGAACTGAGCCGGGAGCAGGACCTGGTGTCTGCTCCTCTTGCCATGGACTCTGTACCTGGGGCATTGCAAGGAAAGGGGATAGTTGGAGAAGGGCCTGAGGCCAGCAGGGACTCTTCCTGAGTAGGCACCAATGGCTTGGACAGGTGGACCTCACTGGAGCTTAAACTTAAGTACAGAGGTGGAAGGACCATTCCTTCTTCCTGTTCTCCTGGCAATAGCCACACCACCTGCCACCTGCTAGTCTGGAGATCTGGCCCAGAAAACCCACTGTGAGGTCCAGAAGAGGCATGGAGGCTCCGAGAAAGAGAACCTCTGGCTTTGCAAGCAGAAGGAAAGGTCAGCTGACCTCTGGCCTTTGACCTTGATTTGAGAGGTGTTTGGAACCATCTAGAAAAGAAAGGAGGAAGGATCCTGAGAAAAGACAATACCCTGGTGGCAGCTGGCCTGTCTACCTTCCCCGTTTCTGAGTGATGCCGAGGCCGGCCCACAGTAGAGTCCAGGGGAAAATGCTAGCCTAAAAGAATTCATTAAAATTTAAGTAATATTGAATGCACCCCTATGTTTATAGCAGCAATGTCCACAACAGCCAAAATATGGAAAGGGCTCAGATGTCCATCGACAGATGAATGGATAAAGAAGATGTGGTATATATATACAATGGAATATATTACTCAGCCATCAAAAAAAATGAAATCTTGCCATTTGCAATGACGTAGATGGGACTAGAGGGTGTTATGCTAAGTGAAATAAGTCAGAGAAAGACAAATACCATATGAGTTCACTCATATGTGGAATTTAAGAAATGAAACAGACGAACATAGGATAAGGGAAGGAAAAATAAAATAAGATGAAAACAGAGAAGGACGCAAATTGTAAGAGACTCAACTACAGGAAACAAACTGAGGGTTGCTGGAGGGGAGGTGGGTGGGGAGAAGGGGCAAATGGGTGATGGGTATTAAGGAGGGCATTTGAAGTAATAATGAGCCCTGGGTGTTGTATGCAAATGATAAATCACTAAAATTCTACCTCTGAAACTAATGACATAGTATATGTTAATTAACTTGAATTTAAATAAAACATTTTTTTTAAAGTTAAGTAACACTGAGTCAAAGTAATTATACTATTGAGTTTCTTTTACACTGAAAATGTCCTCATTGGCAAACAAATACATTAGCTTCTAAAATATTCTTATTCAAAATCTCTGCCCAAAACAAGGCAGCCTCATCTTTAAGTTGGTAGCTTAGTCTTTCTTCAAGAAAACAGCTTTATGATAATCATATAAATACAGGCAGAACTTGATTGTCCAGCCTTTCAAAAGGTGATCGATTGCTTCTTTCCTTGAGAGGTGAATAAATCATCACAGCCTCGTAAATCTTAGTAATCAGTTTTCCTTCTAGTTTTAAGAATTTCCATGAATAGCTCACAGGGGGTCCATTAAACAAAAATGGGAGAAGAGAAATAGGGAAAAATAAAAAGTGAAAGCCAGAGTTAGAGTAAAAAATGAGGACAGTATGGGTGAGCCTTTGTGTGTGCCCGGCTGAAGGAGATGTAGCATGGTCTCTGAGCTATCGTTAATAAATGGAATTTGAAAACAGGTTCCCAGAGGGAAGGAACTTACCTGGTGTTAGGTAGAATGCTGGTTACCAGAAAAGTGTGCTGTTTGGCTCTGTTGATTGCAGAATTCTGGCTGGATGACTTTGGGGTAGTTTCCACCTTCATCCTGGGAAGAACGACTATAGGAAGAGGGGACCTAAAATCCCCCTGATGGATGAATCACCCAAATCCTGAAGCATATTTCTATGTTAACACCTTTGGTGTCATGTAGACTTGGGTAAAGAAAAGCATTGCCACGTGGTGTGGCATAATTGACATTCAAAGAAAGATTTTTCTTTTTTTTTTTTTTTTGGACATCCGTTTTATTTGTGTGATGACTGCTGCAAGGCTTATTTCTTAGAAGGGGGAAAGAATGGGAGATATAAAGTGCATTTTCTCTAACTATATTCCTCATACTCTTTTTTTTCTTCTTGCTTTGTTGTAGCACCCAAGTCCATATGACACCAAAGATGCCTGAATTTTCATTATAAGGGAATAATTAGGTGTTTTCAGTGGTCACTGGCTTATTTAACAATAGCGGAATTTAATTAAAGAAAAGAATTTTAAGTTGAGGATGTGAGATTTTATTATATGCTATTAGATGCTAAAGTGATATGCTCTTGTCACTCAACAGTATTCACTGAACAAATAATGAAGAGCCTAGTACGTGTCAAACCCAGTGCTAGGCTTTGGAGATTGAGATGCAAACAGGAAAGCTTGTATTTCTGCCATGCTGGAACTTCAAGTCCCATGGAAAGTCACAAACGAGTAGTAGGCAATCCAGACAATTGAGCCTGTTTTGTTTAGTGCTTTACTCCCATCCTTTCAAGAGAGACTGACGCATGATTGGTGTTCAGGAGATGTTCGGGAAACGAAGACAATGAAGTAGGTGCTATGGCTGGGGAAGTAAAGGTGCCATGGGAAATCAGGAAAGTCTTTTTTTCCTCTGCTTTACTGAGGTGTAATTGACAAATAACATTGTAATATACTTAAAGTATACAAGGTGATGATTTGTCTCGTAAGTTTTCATGTTACTAATTAGCGTCCTTTCTTTTCAGCTTGAAGAACCCCTTTCAGCATTTCTTATAGGGAAGATGTAGTGATTAAGTCCCTCAGTTTGCATTTGTGCCAGGAAAGTTCTTAATCTCTCCTTTGTTTCTGAAGGACAGCTTTTCTGGATGAAGTATTCTTGATGGCGGTTTTTTTCTTTCAACATGTTGAATATATCATCCCACTCTCTCCTGGCCTGGCCACTCTCTTCTGTTTCTGCTGAGACACCCATTAATAGCTTTACTAGTGTTCCTTTGTATGTGAGGATTTTTTCCCCCTCTTGCTGCTTTAAAAATCTCACTTTGTCTTTGATTTTAGACAGTTTTATTATAGTGTGTCTTGTAAAAGATGGTTTGAGGTTGAAATTTCGGAGGGACCTATGAGCTTCATGAACTTGGCTGTCCAAATCTCTCCTCAGATTTGGGAAATTCATACCCATTATCTTTAAGTAAGCTTTTTGTTCCTTTCACCCTCTTTTCTTCTGAGACTCTAGTGGTGGATAGATTGTTTTCTTACTGGAATCCTGTAGTTCTTGTAGGCTTTCCGTACTTGTTTTCAGTTTTTTTTTTTTATTTTTGCTTTTTTTTTTTTTTCCCCTCTGACTGGATAATTTCAATTGACTGTCTTCTACTTACAGATTATTTCCTTTGCTTGATCTGGTCTGATGCTGTTTGGTGCATTTTTCATTTTATTCATTGTATTCTTGAGCTCCAGAATTTATGTTTGGTTCTTTCTTATGACTTCTATCTCTCTGTTAAACTTTTCATTTTTTTCATATATTGTTTTCCTGATTTTGTTGAACTGTCTTTCTGTGTTTCCTTGTGGTTCACTGAGCTTCCTTAAAACAACTGTTTTGAATTCTCTATTTCTGTGGGGTTGGTTACTGGAAAATTACTGTGCTCCTCTGGCGGCACCACGTTTTCCTGATTTTTCATGTTCCTTGAAGCCTTGCATTGCTGTCTTGGCATTTATAAAAGCAGTCACCTCCTTCAGTCTTCACTGACTGGCTTCAGGAATCTTCCGTGTTAGGGATTCTGAGGCTCTCTCAGATCTTTTCAGTAGATACCTGCCCCACACTTCTGATGCCCACTTGGAGGCGAATTCTTAAGATTATTTGCCTTCTCTAAATGCAAAGCCAGGCTGGACCCTGATAGCCTCTTATTTGATTTCCCTAGGGTGATGCTGAATGCTCAAGTTTGTGCTTTCTACGAACTCTGCTGATTCCGGCCAACTCTCTGCACATGCTCACTAGTCGGCGGCAAAGGCTCTCTCGCCACCCCTGTCCTTAGGAACATGCCCAGAGAGCTGGCTATAGGGTGGCGGGGGGTGCATGAAGGTGAGGTGCTCAGAGCATTGGGGTGCCCATAAGCCAGGTGGGGGGGATCAGCAGGTGAGGCATTGCTGGTGGCAGGCTTCCTGATGCAGTAGGTAGGATACGTGTCCATTTGCTATGTTCCATGCTGAGCACTGGCTGCTATTCTCCCAGCTGCTGGCTGCCCCCCACTCATATAGTTTGCCACTCAGTATTCTGGGTGGGGTGGGAAAGAAACGGGCCCCTTCGGCAGTGTCTTGCACAGCTGGGAAAGCCAGAGGCTCATGCACACACCTTCATTTTCCCCTGAGGTAGAAAGCACAGGCAGCGGAGGTCTCTCCTGCATTGAGCTCTGTTGCCTTGGGGGAGAGGAAAACAGGTAAAGTGAGGGTGTTGCTCTTACACTCTTCAGTGTGCCCCTTGGATTTCTTTTAGCTCCAACGATGTTCTGGAACTTCTCCACTGGACTCCCAGACATCCACAAAGGCATCCTTGTCTATGAGTGATAGTCAAAATCCCTGTTCTTTGCAAGGGCGGGGAGAATAGTGGAAAACTACTATACTACCATTATAATGATGTTACTCTGGGAAGAGATTTTCTTTGTGTGGTTTTATTTTTTTTAATTTTTTTATTTTTTAAAGATTTTCTTTATTTATTTGACAGAGAGAGAGACAGCCAGCGAGAGAGGGAGCACAGGCAGGGTGAGTGGGAGAGGAAGAAGCAGGCTCCCAGAGGAGGAGCCTGATGTGAGGCTCAATCCCAGGACTCTGGGATCACCCCCTGAGCCGAAGGCAGACGCTTAACGACTGAGCCATCCAGGTGCCCTTCTTTGTGTGGTTTTAAATATGATGTGGGAGCTAAGGGGCTTAGTAGTAGTGTAGTAGATAAGGGCTTCTGGAGGAAGGCTACCCGGCTTTTATCCCTAACTGCCCTTTTTAGCTGGATGACCTTACCTAAACTCACTGGGACCTTGTTGCCATGTCTGCTAAATGAAGAACACTAATAGCACACCAAAGGGTTTTTGAGAACCTTAAATGAGCTAATAAATGCAAAGCACTTAGAACAATGCTTCTCGCACCGGAAATAATAAATGTTGGCTAATAGATTTACATGGCAGATGACTAAAAGCTTAGGGACAAATTGAATATATCTAAACTGCTACTCCAATTAAGTCCCTTTTCTTACTCCTAATTCATATATGTTTTATTCAGGCTCACAACTCTTTAAATAAAACCGTAGGCCCAGATATTCTTATAAATTGCCTCACTTTAGTTCAGGTTGGGCTTTTTCCATCAAACTGGTTACTGGCAGAACAAATTGGTTACTGGTCCAGAGTATCTGGGAAACTGGAATTGCAGATAGAAACTGGAGACATGTGTTTTGTATTTGTCATGGGTTTGCCATTATCCTGCGTATATTCAAACACAAGAACATGATATGTATAGATCATAATACCAAAAGGAAAGGGCAATCTTTTCCCCTTAAATAACCCCAAGGGTAGCATCATGGTTATGGCCAAGATACTTGGTGATCAGCGAATATCTGTGTTTTCCTGCATTTCCCAGACTCCTTTACACTTGGTTTGGGCCAATGGACTGTGAGCAGAAAAGAGGAAAATCACTTCCTGACAAGGCAGTAAAGAAATGTGTGCTTCTAATTAAAAAAAAAAAAAGTACTAAAAAAAAAAGAGAGAAAAGAAATGTGTGTTTCTCCATCATTCTCTTCTCCTTAGTTGTAATAATAGAGATATACCAGCAGAATCATGCCTAGATTTTCTTCCTCATTGAGAAACATATAAAAGTGCAAGTTGTATGGACCAGGGGAAACACCCATAACCCCTGTCACCTCCAGCTCCTGCTTTTTACTTCTGGATTCCATTAATAGGTTCTTGCCCACATCCTTGGAGGCAATGTCAACTGACCAGCTCTCTTTCTCAGTTTCTATTTCAAGGATGAAAGTATGCAGCCCTTACTCCTCCTATAATGTCCTTGTATGCTACACATTGACAGGCGGTGAAAGTACATATATTCTCACATAAAGATATAAACAAATTCCATAAGTTTAAGAAATATGGCTTTCTTTGTGGACAAAATATATGCAAGGCAGTGAAGGGCAACGGATGAAACTTCAAAACATTAAGCTCCATGAAATAAACCAGATTAAAAAAAGGACAAGAATTATGTGATTCCCCTTAGATGAAGAATCTGGAATAGTCAAACTCACACAGACAGGGAGTAGAATTGTCACCAGGGTTTGGGGAGAGAGGGAAGGGGGAGTTATTGTTTAATAGGTAGAGTTTCACTTTGAGTTGGTGAAAAAGTTCTGGAATTGGATGGTGGTGATGGCTGTACAACAGTGTGAACGTATTTGGGTGAAGAGCAGAACTAATCAAATTTAAAATATGGTGAATACCCTCGAATTGGAACAAGTCACTTACCCAAAGGCACCAAGGTCTATGCTCTGAGACGGCAGGTGGGTGTTACCTCACCTCTTCTGTGCCATCTGGTGCTGATTACATAAGCCCCTCCACCTGCAAACCCTGAAAGGGAGGGATCAATGGAGAGGCTTCTGAGTCCTCATCTCACCATTAAACATCAATTCCAAAGAGGAAAAAATTTCAACATAGGTATACCATTTTTCTTGATTTTGTATCTAAATAAATTAGGGGGCTAGGGGCGCCTGGGTAGCGCAGTCATTAAGCGTCTGGCTTCGCGGCTCAGGGCGTGATCCCAGCGTAGGGGGATCGAGTCCCACATCCGGCTCCTCCGCTGGGAGCCTGCCTCTTCCTCTCCCACTCCCCCTGCTTGTGTTCCCTCTCTTGCTGGCTGTCTCTCTGTCAAATAAATAAATAAATAAAATCTTTAAAAAAAAACCCCAAACAAACAAACAAACAAAAAACCAAATAAATAAATTAGGGGGCTAAATGAGATGAGAAATATTTCATCGATAAAGTATTAATCATTAGGTAATAGATACCATAAAAACAGTTCTTTGACATTCATTAATGTTTTCTGAATCTCATTTTTGGCAAGATTTTTTTTTTTTTTTTATTTGAGAAGTAATGGTCTCTTTTAGCATCTGGTAGTACATTGCTGTGCTGCATAAAAGGTACAGGGCGCATTAACTACAGGAAGTACTATTTTCCCTGTTTAGTGTTAGAGGTGCTCTAGCTGTTGTGCTTATGGTCTCAGAGGTGTCTTCCACATTTCTGTCTGTAATGTGATATTTCATGAGATTCAGTGGATCACAATCACAGTTTCCAGGGTCAAAGAGCTACCAATCAGAAGCCTAGGAAGGAAAACTCAGTATTATCTTCTCTTGAAAAATTTATTTGGCCCTGCAAGTGGAAGGTTGTCAAAGCAAAACGTAGTTGGTCTTTCTAGCTTCTCCAGCATGTCTTGTAGATTGTCGTCTCCCCTCCTTGGTCCTGCTACTTCCCCTGCCTGGGATGTTTTCCCAGCTTTTACTTTCCTGTTTAAATTCTAACCCCACCTCAAGGCTCTTTGGAGGCTCCTCCGCATTAAGACCCCTTCCTGATTAGTCCAGTTCTCATGCAATGCTCTGGCATGGTATCTATTTTCTTAATCATTCATTCACTCATTCGTTCATTCATTCATTCATTCATTCAATCACTCCTGAAAGCTTAAACTTTTTCACAAGTGACAGCTATTCTCAACAATGCTCTCTGAGAACACTAACACTGCTAATTTTATTTCTGTCTGAGTGAAACCAATGGAAGAAAATAATTTGACCATGGACCTAAAACTTAGTGGAAGATGTGGCCAGACCTTGATTTAGAAGAGAATCCATTAAGTCAATATCTTTAAAATCGTTTCATTCCACGAGTTCCCTGGAAGTCCCATGATGGTTTCTTCTGCCACTAGTCCCCTGGCTCTTTTGCAGGCTCCGCTGTCCCCAACCTGCCCCGCAGAATTCTGCCAACCGAGCAGCCCCCAGCAGATTCACACGACAGATTGAAAAATGCTTGACTCTGACCCATTACATCCATCATTTCAGTTTTTGGGGTTGGCACTGTAGTTTCAAATACAGATAACATATCAAGCCCGTTATAAAAGGAGGAAGGAAAGGAAACATACCATCATCTAGAAATGTTACAAACTGAAAATTGAAGAGTACTCTCTCTGCCTATTTATCTTCAATCACTGTGCACTAAGGTGCTTTGACAAGAGAGATATTTTGGGACAAACAGTAACTAATATGAGGAACACGTGTTGATTTGCTGCATCTATGAGATATAACTAATAACAGATGGATGTTATTTATAAATGCTTACATGTTTATCCTAGTTCTTTTGAACTCTTTCTATTCTGGGTCCATCAGCTATTGCTGTTTGGATAATTAATTACACAACCAAACTCAGTTTTAAGTTTTGAAATGTACATTCCCTGTATGATCTGCATGCTGAATGCTGCTGTTCATGCTGTCCAATGTTTTATATGCCACTGATTGCCTGACAAACACACATACACACATGCGTGCACACATAATGTGTTAATTAGTTTTTAAAACTTCATGTCAATTTTTCGTTCCTTTTTGTCTCTTTTTTTTAACTTTCCCCCACCCCCTGGCCATATCTGTATCAGCCTAAAATAGAACCAGTGAAAAATGTGGCCTGCATTACCATACACTGTTTTTAAATGTATTTGTTGCTTAAAAATCATTATTAAGTAAGTTTTGATAATACGGCTTATAGTAAGATAACTGTTGAATCAGTTAGGCTTCCCTGAATCCAAGACAGCATTCTACTTCTAGCTTCTCTCTCCAAATAGGAATAGAACATTTTTATAACCAGAGAGCAAATTGATCATTAGAACAGAATACCTGAACTGCTCAGAAGATCGAGGGAGAGAGGGAGGAAGGGACAGACAGGGATGGTGAGCGAAAAAGAGAGAGGGAAAGACGAAACAGACACAGACAGATGGACAGAGAGGAGAGGGAGGAGGAGGAGTGAGAGTGAGAGAAAGTGGGAGAGGGAAAGGGGGAAGGAGAGAGGCAGGGAGTTTTTGTTTTTATAAGTACATGTGAATAGTGTTAGGATCAGTACAGTGGAGCGTGAACTCTCCTGATCGGCTCTGAAGTGAGTCTCCACCTGGTTAGGACAAAGCGAGTTAGGGTGGAAGGAGAGTATTCAAATGTCCTAGGAGGTCAGGAAGGGTTTAACCAGTTCTGACTGGCATTTTTTTTTTTTTAGTTGAAAAGCACTCAGATTCCAAATTTCTTCCTTTATGAAATTATCAAAGAATATCAAAGGAATTGCTTCTAAGTTCATCTCTCTATCCAAATGCCTGTAAAAGAACTTAAGTGAAAACATTACTAATGGAAATGAAGTTTTATTCAGCAAGAGTTCAGAGCTCTATATCATCAGGTTTGGCAAATGGGTAAATAAATAGCCATAGAGATGAAAACAAAGTGTAATATTGTAACTATATCTTTAAGAATAGGGGTGCCTGGGTGGCTCAGTTGGCAAGCGTCCAGCTCTTGGTTTTGGCTGGGGTCATGATCTCAGGGTCCTGTGGCTGGGCTCCACACTCAGTGGGGACTCTGTTCAAGAGTCTCTCCCTAGGCCCCTCCCCCAACTTACCTGCATGCTCCCTCTCCCTTTCTCGCTCTAAAATAAATAAATCATAAAAGAAAGAATAATTTCAGTCATACTCTTAAAAAATTCTCTATTTGTAAAATTCATTGCTGAAGAAGCAGTTCTTAGTTCTGTCTCAATAGTGATATCCTTTTTTTTTTTTATTTGTAATAAAAAGCTAAGCAACTTTATAACTGGTCAGAATTAGAGTGCACAAGGAGATGAATGGATGTTGAAAAACTGGTCAATAGCCTCACCTCTACTTTTGAGACAGGTAGTGCAGAGTGCCCTGAAATTATTCCTGTTGAGCCTAAGTCCTGCTTCATAATGGGGAGGTAGCCTGAAGCTCAACATAGGTTCAAATATTCTCTCTGTTCATGGTCCACCTGCCCTTTCTACTTACATTGTAACCACGTTTCTTTATAATTCTAAGATTCTGGGATTCTCTCATGCTATAATTACTTTTTATTCTTTAATACTTTCATAAAATTAATCAGTTGTTGTTCTATTAAGTTTGTTCCTTACAACATGGATATTTAATGTATTTACTCCTAAATATTTCCTGCTACAGTATGTATATACACTTGTGTTATGAAGACGATCTCCTAGTATGTGATTAGCCTCCGCTTGTACTCTGCAGCCCGGAAACAGGGCCTCTCTGTCAGGTCTTTCCTTAGGAGGCTTCCAGAGAGACAGGACATGAGATGGTAAGAGCACAGCTTTGAGAATGAGCAAGACTGATAGAAGTAATAGAAGGGAGGAGTGAAGAGCCTGTTCTGGAGTCAAACCATTTGGGTTTCACCAAATTCAATCTCCACCAATATGTGTGATCTTGCATATTTCACTTGATCTATTTGTGCCTCAGTTTCCGCAAATGTAATTGGGAAATTAATTATAGTATCTACCGTACAGAATAGCCCTGAGAAAGAAATAACACACATAGGTATTTAGAGCAATGTCTTGATCCACTTACAAATGTAATCAATTGCTGCTGATTATTGTAAGTATGATTATTAAAAAGTTCAAATTCCAGCTTTATTACATACCAGTACAATCTTGTGTAACGTCTCAACCCTTCTGTTTGTCCATCTCACAGGGTTGTGATGGGCAGTAATGGCATATTGTGAAAAGTATTGAACATAGAACCTGGAATATGTAAGTGCTTAGTAAGAGTATATACTCCCCTTCTGTTAACTCTTCAGTGGCTCCTACCAGGAAACATGTGGCTTAACATATTTCTGGGAGTCCTGACCAGAGAGGTTTGAGAGTAAGATCGAGTTTTGCAAGGGGCAGGGTTCTGATACATCAACATGGAGAAACTAGGAGCAGTTTTACTAGAGTTGAGGACACTCACAGGAACACCCCTGCCCCGGAGCCAACCCACCCCTCCTGGCACAGAAGTCAGAATACTAGTGAGAAAGATGGCCAGTGAGTGGACCGCCGAGAAGGTTAAGTTCTTTCTGAAATTTCACAAGGGAAGTCAACCTGTTCTGGGACAGTTGTTTAATTGTCAGCTGTGCTTCTTGTCCTTGAGACCCTTTCAGGGGTCTGTGAGGTCAAAACTATTTTTATAGTAATATTAAGAGCTGATTTGCTTTTTACACTCTCAATCATAATTACACAGTGGACTTTTCCAGAGTCCACATGATGTGTAATGATGTCATCAGTCTGACAGCTAATAGGATGTGTGATTACATATTTTGCATTTTAAATTTAATTCCTGCTGTAGTAAATACCTGCAGATATAGCTCATACAAAGAAAATCTCTTTGGGGCCCTCGATAATTTTTAAAGGTTTTGTTTTTAAGTTTCCATCCATTTATTTGAAAGAGAGCACAAGTGAGGGGAGCGCAGAGGGAGAGGGACAAGCAGATTCCCCACTGAGCAGGGAACAAGATGGGGGGTTAGATCCCAAGACCCTGAGATCATGACCAGAGCTGAACTCAGACATGTAACAAACTGAGCCTCCCAGGAACCCCGATAATTTTTAAAGATTTCAAGGGGTCCTACAACCAAAATGTTTGAGGATCACCAATCCAGGAGAAAGGGTCCATTTTATTTCTGGAAGAAACCATTCTCTAGCTTCTGACTGAAGGTATTTTATGCTAGGAACTGCCTGGAATCCTCACCTGATTCCCCGTATATTTGTTCCCCCTTTTCCAGACTCTTGTGAAGACCCTCTCAGCTCCCTGACACATTTTCCTCCTACAAATTACGGTACAATTGATTAGATGCCATTTCCTTCGTGCACAATCATCTTCAGGCCTTCATCTACCTACCCTAATCAGTCTGATTGGGTTGCAGCCACATTCTGGCATTTCTGATTGGATTTTGGATACAACCTATTTCTCCAATCATCACATTTGTATTCTACCTCTCAGGGTGGGCTATTTGGCTCCTATTTCCCAAATTTAGTCCCAGACAGCATTGCAGGCTTTCAAATTCTAGGCCTTTTTAATGGAACCTCCCTCACTGCATTTATTGTACCAAATACATATATAGTAAGATCTTAAGGGGAAAAGCCAATATGGAATTGTTAAAAGTGTTTCAAGTTAAATTTGGTGTTTGTTCTTCGCTATTCTGAACTGATGTAATCATAAAACTCTGGTAGAATTATTCAGACCCATGAAATGACATCTGGAAAACAAAGCTGTGTTACTATTCATTTGAAGTACTTATGGAAAGCTGTTAAAGTGAATAATTTGAGGAACTTGGAAATATATTAATACTATATGAGGCAATCATGCAAATTAATAGGAACCCATTGGTCCTGGATCAAACTGGATAAGGTCCAAAAGAAATTTGATTTTGAGCAAGTGAGAATTTTAATAAATTCAAAAAAATATTATCTATATTTATTGGCCATAGAAGCTCAGTTTGTTACCTATTACTTTGCTTCTTACTGTAAATTAGAAAAACTAGTACATATAAAAGGCTACTGAATTCTGAATTTTTATTTTCTATACTACAAAATTTAACAATTATATATGATCGTATTTTATACTCAACTTTTATTTTTATTCTTTTTTGAGTATAGTGGAGTAAGGTTCAAAGGTTTTCTAATTTCGGCTCTAGATAACAGCTATAAAAAATCCATTTTTTAATTTATAAAGTAGAAATAATTCCTTTTCCCTCAGCAGATTGTTGTGGGAATCAAATTATTCATAAATAATAAAGTGTTCTAACATTTAAAGATCTTGTTACAACTTCCCTGAGAGAGTATAGGCTTGGATTTGGGCTCAAACCCCCCAGGGTTTGGATTTTGCTTCTAACTGGCTTATTGGCTATGTGATTTTAGTTATGCTATTTAACCTCTCTGAGCCTCAGTTACCTCGTTGGTGAAATGAAAATAAAAACACCCCTGGAAACACATAATTTTCTTCTCAAATTTCCATCCAGTAGTTCTAGGGGTGCTTGCTGAGGTGCCAAGGAGACCCATGCAATTTTGCTTTTACTTACCTAAGGGCTGCCTGTTTCCTTCCTGTCTTCATCTGCCTCAATGTGGCAATGTCTCTTACGGCTGCAGCAGGTGCTGCTGTTCTTATCTGCTGCTGAGCCACAATTTACCTCAATATTTTGTGGATTAAATAATGAACATTTGTTATCTGACAGAGCCTATGGATCAGGAATTCAGAGGTGACTCAGCTGGGTGCTTCTGGCTCGGGATCTTTTATGCTGTTTGTTGGGGCTGTGGGCATCAGAAGACTTGCCTGGGACTGGAGGGTCTCCTTCCATGATGTTCACTTACAGGGCTGTTGACAACAGGTTTCAATTCAATGGGGGTATTGAAGCTGCTTCAGACCTGCTTTTAAGAGCTAACTGGTAAATTTTAGGAATTTTGCAAGCCAATGGTTAAATACAACCATTATTAGAAATTAGATTATGTTTAACTACATGTTTAAACTACATTAAATCTAAGGGTAATAAATACTGAAAACTCATGATGTCCTAATTGCTTTACTACATTTTTTCCTCTATTTGATGCTGTTGTGGTTATTTGTGTCTTTTGTGTCTGTATGGCTCAAATATTCCATGGTTGTGCCCTATTGCACATCTTAATCTCATCCTATCTCTGCATTCAGTGATATTATTTTGGTTACTTGAAATCAGTCAGGTTGGAGTATTTATACTTGGATATCAGCAAACACTACAAATCAGAACTTGATTCATTGTTTTATTGATTGTTTAGACTTTAGAAAGTGTAAATTGTGTTCTACACATTCTTTGTAATAGTAAAATTACACACACACACATATACACACACGATTGTATTCGGAAAGCCAGATATTTATCAGCACATGAGCGCACTACAGACTTTCTCATCCACGCGTCCTCCCTGCAAAGCTACTTGAATGTCCCCATAATATGGAAGCTGACTTCCTCTAAGGCAGTGATTCAAGAGAAAGGGTAAGAGTAGAAGCTTCAAGGTCTTTATGATCCAGCCTTGAAGTCACATGCTGTCATTTCTGCAATATCTTAGTGGCTGCCTAGGGAAGCCCTGTTCAGTATGGGGGGAGATTGCACAGGATGTAAATTCCGGGAGTCAGGGAACATTGGAGACCATTTTGGAAGGAGATTACTACAGTCTACCTTCTGGCCCCCAATGATTCATGACTCTCCCACATGTAAAATACTCATGCTGCACCCCCCGAAGTCTCATTCTATTACAACCTCAGCTGGAAGTCCAGAATCCCATCACATAAATCAGGCTCAGACATAGATGTACTTCTCAGGTACAGTTTCTGAAATACGGCCCCCTGAATACAGCTGCTCTTGATCTGAACCCCTGTGATCCTAAAGACACAAGCTATTTCCCTGTAATATCCCCAAGAGACAGTGGTGGGATATCTGTGAGATAACTGCTCTAGCCATTTCTGTTTACAAACGTGGAAAACAGGAAGTGCACAAGTGTCAGTAGTCTCACATCAAACTGGGTATATTCTGGAAGTTGCTTGATTAAGACGCAGTCCTACTTTTCTGTGGTTCTTGGATCTGTCCCCTGGCTCTTGGTTCTTCTCTCTGTGTCACTCATCCTTTTCCAAGAAAGGTAAGCCAGGTTTGTAGCTGTGTAGCTTTCAAGTCGGCTTGCTGAAAGTTGAATTTGGGGAGTCTGAAGTCCTCATTTTCATTTTGCGCTGTTTGTGTTCCTTTCAGTCCAAGCTAGTGGTGTTTCTGCCAACATAGCTGTCTTAGAAACTTTGCCGTTCCCTTCTTAGACAAAAGCCATGTCTGCAAATTTTTTGGAGCCAAGTCCTCTAACTCGGGCTTCTGCTGAGATTGTTGAAGAAATTCATCCTTAAGCTTCTTAGAAGCCCTATTGTTTGAACAGTTCTCTGAGGCACCATGTTAGATCGAGATGAGGTTTTAACAAAGCCGTTTATAGTCACACCCTTGACTTATCACAAGACCGTATTTTTCTAGTAATGTCTTGGTCTCCATCTTTGCCTGGAAGCTATTCTGAATTTTAGAATTGTAAGTCATCTTGAGAGACTGAGAATCTTTAAAACCAGAAAGTCCTTGGTTGTTTTTTGTTTAAAAGTCATTCTTTGCAGCTTATGTCTCTCTGCTTGCATTTTGCTATGAGATGCAAGAGGCATCCAAGCGTCGCCTTCAACGCTCTGCTCTGAAATCTCCTTCGTTAGGTCATCCCCTTCACGTCGCATACTCTCTCCTTTCCACATAACTGCATAAAATCCTGTCACTAAACTTCCTAACATTATATACCAAGTATCCCTTTTTCTCCAGTTTCCAATACGTTTTTTGTATATCTCCTTTAACCCCCCGCTCATCCCCTCCTCAAAGGCAGTCTGGCCTCACCAGCAAGCTGTTCACAACACTCAAGGACGTAACCAATACTCTCTTTGCAGCTTCTGTCCACTGCCTTTTCCAAAGCCACGTCCATTATTTTTAGTTGCTGGTTACTCTGGTACCTCATTTTCAAGTATGAAAGTACCAAAATTGGTATCGATGAACTATTGCTGTGTAACAAGTTGTTCCAAAACTTAGTAGCTTAAATTAATAAACATTTATTATTTCACTGTTTTTGTTGGTCAGGAATCCAGAGTAGCGAGGCCGGATGGTTCTGGCTTGAGATATCTAATGAGGCTGAAGTTAAATTTTTGGCTTGGGATGAAGTCAACTGAAGCCTCGACTGGGGCTGGAAGATCTGTTTCCCAGATGGCTCACTTAAAAGGTTGTTGGCAGGAAGCCTCAATTCGTCACTGGGTTTTTGGCAGGAGTGCTCTGTTCCTCACTATGTATCCTATCTATAGGGCTGTTTGACTGTTCATGACAGCTGACTTTTCACAGAACAAGTGATCCAAGAGAGAAGAAAAATGTATAGCTGCAATGTCTTTTATGACCTGAGAAGTCAAACACTGACATTACTGTAATATTCTCCTGGTTGCACAGGTCAATCTTATTCAACATGGAAGGGGATTACGCGAGGACATAAATACCAGGAAGGAGAGATCGGGGGGGCTATCCTGGAGGCTGGCTACTACACATACCAAACTCAGCATCTATGCATAGATGTTCACTGAAGATGTCTTGCTACTGGGGCTTCTCATATATGACCAGAACGTTGTGAGATGCTGCACTTGGTGCCTGGGCTAAAGCTGAGAATACTTGAAGTTGAGATTGCTGATATCTCTTAGATAAACACGATGTACGTAAAGTATTAGCGCACTGCTTAAAACCACACAAGTGCAGCAGAAGTAATATTTTTTTTTCTTGTCATTCTTATTTTACAGAAGATTTTTGATCAATTTCTGGCCCAGAAATGCAGTGGCAGCTTCTGGCATAAATCTGGGGGACAACTTTGCCCTCTTCATGCCAATTTAAATTGTAGTAAAAAAAAATATAGGGGCGCCTGGGTGGCACAGCGGTTAAGCGTCTGCCTTCAGCTCAGGGCGTGATCCCAGCGTTGTGGGATCAAGCCCCACATCAGGCTCCTCCGCTATGAGCCTGCTTCTTCCTCTCCCACTCCCTCTGCTTGTGTTCCCTCTCTCTCTGGCTGTCTCTATCTCTGTCAAATAAACAAATAAAATCTTAAAAAATATATATATATATATAGACCCTTGGTTTTCATTGGTCCTCTGTCATATCCTTTGACTGAGCCCCTGGGAAATTGAGCTCATGGGCTGTCATCACACTGTGCTTCCTTCCAGTCCAGTGACTGGCCTCTCTCATCTTTGAATCAAATTTCGGCCCCTCCCATCTCGTCTGCATTTCCCCCAAATATTAATTGTTGCCGCTCCTCGTCTCCAGCCTGAGTCTCCTCACACCTTCAGGTAAGTGATCCCTGGTGGCACCTCTCTAACCCCAGGCTTGCTGGTGCATGTCTGAATCATATTTGTGCTTGAGCTGGGACCTTCCCTGCTACCAAGAAGAGAAGCAACTAAAAACACGAGGGTCAAGGTGAAAGCCGAGGTTCAGAGACAACACTCCTGATTGACTGAACAAGCTATGTTTGTTTTCAGCCTAGGAAGCTAGTTCCTTCTTTGCTCATCAATGGCTCCCCTCTATGGAATCATCATCTACTCCAAGACATAAATGATGCAGTTGTTGGGTATCATTTTCTGATCATATCTGTTTGAGGCAACAGATATTGCCTTGAAATAAGACTCTTCTGTTTGATTTCTGGATGAAAATTAGAACCGGAATCAAGGAAGTGTAGAATTGTTTGAAGAATTTGATGCTTGACATTTAGAAAAACTTTTTCTCAAAGCACACTTGTTCAATCAAAGTGAAGAATGCTGCTCAATGTGTTACTTACAAGACAGTTCAGGTGTAGCTTTTTGAACTTGTCTTGTCTTCTGTCTGTCTCTGCCACTGATACTCTGTGATTCTATTTTCTGAACACTCTGTGGAGGCCCCCACATGGGCACACCCACAGGATAGGTCCCCTGTGGGGCCACACTATAGGAAAAGATGGACAACAGCATTCTTAAAATGGAAATAAAATAGCGGCCACGTAGACTATGGATTTTATAAAGATAAATGCTACCGTTACTTTAAAAATACTCAAATAATAAATTATTTGATGCATGCAACCTATAATAGTTTAAAATGGGGTAATATGAGAGGCTTGTTAGGAATAAATTTGTTAGGAATAAAACTGACACTGACATTGACTATGATTTATGACCTGGCTTATTTTAGGTTAATCTGAATCACATAAGCCAACGGTTTACCAACTTTTCAGAGTCCCTTTGGAGCATTATGTGAGGTGGACTGGGGCAGGTTCAGGGGAAGGATCCATGGGCCTTGGAGAAGTAGGGGGAGGAGGATGTGGAAGAATTTCAGGAAAAGTCAAACTGCAGACCTGAAACACAAGAGGTCCTGGGGTTCTACTATGAAGATAGAGAGGGGAAGAACAGCTGGCCTGAAGCAGGTGTAGAGAAGCTAACCCCCAGGCATGCAGAAATAAATGGTAGATGGCGGGTAATTGTGCCACTTGGTTTGTTGACCCAAGTCGATTCAATGGTTCATTCATTCTTAACAAACTTTTTTGGACAGTCCCTCTGTGCAGGGACTGTGCAAACTCTGCAGGACCAATCCCACTCTTTTAGGCTCTAGGTTTTAGCTCTGCCCTGACTGACGTCTGTCAAGTGTAGCACAAGGCACTGCCCATTCATACAATCAATGCCGTAGGTGCCCAACACAACGCCCCCTAGCCAGCCCCCAACAGCCAAGTGTGTACGCTTTTAAACTTCAAGACACAGTGGAGAGAGAGAAAGAACTTCAGATCCATTCCTTTAAAAGCCAGGCTTCATGAAGTCCAGTGTATCTCATATCTCAAAGGCAAAAAGGATGTGTGAAGTCTGATAAAAAGAGCCTAGAACTCTGAAAACATTACCTGGGGGTTTACGTTAAACCAGCTGTAACAGAAGAAGTGATGCTGGTCTTTGCTCTTGAGAGGTCAGAGCTGATTTTCAGCCCGTGCTTCCGAAATGATTTTCACTGCTGACACGGTTGCAAGTTCTCTGTCAAAGGCAGATGGCTCCCTGGCATAGAATTCATTTGCTACGTCTCTGGCTCACCAGCATTAGCAATCCCGTGGATGCGCCTCCTCCCCTGTTTTTCTCACCCTAGAGGTGTGCAGTAACAGGTGCACTGCAAACACAGGCTGCTTACCTTCCTTGGCTCGGTGTTGGCCATAGATGACTTTATTAAAGAGCATATAAAAAGGCAATAGGGAGCCAGAACCAAAGTCATAATTTTGCATAGCCATTGAGCTAAAGCTGTCATTAATCTTGCGGACGCATTTGCCAAAAGTAAACGGAAATAAGAGTACAAGTCAAGCCATGCAGGCCCCAAGTCTCTTTAGGACTGAGGAAGCTGGCAGGCAGAAGGATAGAGGAAGGGTAGAGGATAGTGGAAGCCTTAGGATAGAGGATAGAGGATAGAGGATAGAGGATAGAGGATAGAGGATAGAGGATAGAGGATAGAGGAAGGCAGCCCTAGGATAGAGGAAACCGGCAGGCAGAAGCAGCCCTGAGGTCCCACACCTTCGCTGTGTGGGAAGGTGAGTTGCAGTCCTTGGAAGTGGTCATTGTTACAAAACAATAGCAAGGAAATTAAAAAAAAAACTTTTTTTTTAATGCGTTGCAGCTAATAATATTCGTTGGGTTTGTGTTTTCGTGTTACTATATTGTTGAAGTGTATGAAGCTTCCCTACCTTGAGTGTGAGTTTTGCTACGAAGCTAATTTTCCATTACTGATACCTTAATTATATTCGACAGCCCTTAAAGAGCTGTCCAGGCTGGGGAAAGGACAGCTTGCAACTACTCTGCACTTCTGATTATCTACCCACCCACACTTTATAACCGTACTCTTATTTAATCATACTTTTCAATTTCAGAAAGGTGCTTAATTGGAACTCAAGCAGCTAAAGCAGTTTCACTATTTTAGACAAAACTTGCTTTATTTCTTTTTGTTTTTAATTACCTTGTTGAACATTATGCAAGTCAGTGTATCAAAAATGAGATCAGTCTGTATGTATTTAAGGAAGAGTGATTATCTCTAAACTTGAAAGAATTGAGCAATTAATTGAGAGTCATTGCTATGCATTTAATTATATTTCATATTAATGAGTAAAATAAACTGTGGAGGTTTCTATAAAAATCTCACATTAATTATTTGATAAGGTCAGAGGAAAGCTTGACCCGTCTGAGAATTTGAGTCAAATGTCTGCCCAGAGCGATTATACTGAAACTCAGGGGGAACAAAAATCCCAACATTTTGGCACGTAAGGTTTGGAGGACTTCAAGGTTGCTTAATTTTGCTCTTTTTCGCAGATAGAAATGCACCTTAGGCAAAGACAATTTGTTTTTGGTAATTTTTCTGCATTGGTTTTCTATGATTAAGTGTTATTCTCCAGCTATTTCAACTAATTATCATGGTCTCCCCAAAGGCTGATGAAACAAGGAATCTGAACAGAATTAGGCTAATTTTATTCCATGGCTTATTAGGCATCCACATGCACGTGCCACTGTGCTAAGTACTGTATCAAGCAAGTTAAATTGCTACTATCCCTGCCTTCCGCACGCGCACTCCCCAGAATGGACCACAACAACCTGCGTAAACACAGAAGAAGGTCAGCAGCTGCATGACCCACTTCCATGCAGCCCAGGGAGGAAAAATGAAGGTAAGAAGAGAAAGTAGCTCACAAAGAATAAGGAGATACGAGGGGCACCTGGGTGGCTCAGTCTGTTAAGCGTCTGCTTTCGGCTCAGGTCATAATCTCAGGGTCCTGGGATCAAGCCCCTACATCGGGCTCCCTGCTCAGCAGGAGACCTGCTTCTCCCTCTCCCGCTGCCCCTCCCCCTGCTTGTGCTCTCCGCTGCTATCTCTGTCTCTCTTCCTCTCAAATACATAAAGAAAATCTTAAAAAAAAAAAAAAAAGAACGAGGAGACATAGGCATTATTTGCCCCTCTGAATAAGCTCTTTTTTGAGTCATCTCAGTTCTTCGTGAGGAAGCGTGAGTTGGCACATGGGATGTTTGGAAGGACAGATGGGGAAGTGGACCAGGAGAATTGTCTGGGTTTTTTTTGTTGTTGTTATTTTACTTGCAACAGGACTAATCTCACTTCAGCCTGTTGTGTCCACCTCTCTGAGCTCTGATGTTTATTTTAGGTCACATGCCTTCTCCATTTTCTGCATATGCTGTCCTTTCTGTGTATGCAGAAATGATGAAAATCCTGGTTGGAGAAAAAAACTAACTTTGCTTTCTTAATTGTGCTTGGCCCCCTGTTGCAGTGTTTCGGGTGGTCAAGCCATCTAAAATGTGCACTCCCCAGAGCAGAGTTTAGAATATGGAGAAATGAATAGAAGGCCTATATTTTGTTTAATCACTTTTCGAAGTGTCTACATTAGGACATTTAATTATCTTTCCAGCCAAAAATAGAGTAATTATGGAGATCAATTTCCTGAAGAGAAAGGGCTCAACAAAGACCTAGGGGAAAATGGAAAAAGTGACCCTTAGCTCTTCCAGTAGGCTCAGTGGGTCCTTCCCTCAGAGATCTGGGTTTAATTGGCTTGGGTGGGGGTCCAGACATCATTAGGTTTTGAAAGCTCCTGAGGTGACTCTCATGTCAGTCAGGTTGAGAAGTCCTGTAAGGAGACTAACTAGATCAGACTTTCAGTAGTGGGGAATTAGGACCACTGAATACCTTTTCTGTTAACACTGATTAGTAGGAGAAGCCTGAGAAAGATTTGACAAACGAGTTTGATTGAAAAAATCACGATAAAATTACTATATAACAAACCCTACTCACGACTATGCTGATTGATATAAATGTGATTTAATTTTATTATACCAAAAATATTGCAGCAACATGAATGGATTTCCAGATTAAAATTAGTTTTGCAATTATATCACCTGGAGAAATCAAATACTTGTCCTTTACTGCTGGTCCCCTTACACAGTGGCAAAGAGGAACAACATTTATGCATTCACTTTGCTGCTTAAATCAAAAGATTAGCATTTTATTTTTTCCTCTCTCGGTGTGTTTACTGCATTGTATTGTAATTGCTTCTTTATTTTTTTATTTTTTATCTTTGTTTCTTTAGTTATCCATATCTTCTGATAGGCTTTTCAAAGCTCCATGAGGCTAAAGATAACATATTCTTGCTCATTCTTATGTTCCCAGTGCCTAGCACAGTCATGGTGCGTAGCAGATATTATTTGTTAAATGAGATATTGTTCCTACATATTATTCATATTAAATAAGTTAAGTAACGTGTTCAAATGGGGTCTACCACATCAAGAGTACATAATAAGTGTTAGCTATTATTTATATTAATGGATTATAACATCTGCATAATATTCTATAAAGTATGATTTCTTGAATATTTCTTTGTTTTTATGTATTCGGGTTCTTTCCAACTTTTCCAACATTGTAAATCAGATGAGATGAATATTTTCATGCATGTAGCTTATTTCTGCTTTTTGGCTGTTTTCTAGAGTAAGTTTTTCAGAAGAGGAATTATAAATTCAATGAATAGATGCTTTTTATAATTTTTGAAAATACTTACCATGGAAATTTTCAAACATGCACAAAGTAAACAGAATAGTATAATGAAACCCCTCTATTACCCAGCTTCAACGACTATCCACTCTTTGCCAGTGGTGTTTCATGTCTGCTCCACTCTATTCCCTCATTGTGTGGCTGCATACCACGGGGTTCATCTAGCTCCCTAAGGCTGGACATTTGAACTATTTCCGGTTTGGCTGTGATGAGTAAAGCTGCTGTACATTTTCATATAGAAATGTTTTGTTTTGTATTTTAAATGATAGGTTTTCATTTTTCTGGGATAAATACCTACTTGTGGAGTTTTTGAATTGTATGGCAAGTATAGGTTTAGGTTTGTAAGAAATTATCAAATCTTGTCTCCAGATGGTTGGACTGCTTTATATTCTCACCAGCAATGCAGGAGAGTTCCAGTTGCTCCATATTCTCATCAGCACTTGGAAATGTTAGGCATTCTCTCTCTCTTTTTTTTTTAAGATTTATTTGTTTATTTTAGAGAGAGTGTTTGCGAGCGAGTGGGGGGAGGGGCAGGGGGAAGGAGAGAATCCTCAACTAAGCTCCTCACTATGTGGGGAGCCCGAAGTGAGACTCTATCCCAGGACCCTGAGATTACCACCAGAACCAAGACCAAGAGTTGGCAGCTTAACCGACCATGCCACCGAGGAGCCCCTTGGCGTTTTCAGTATTAGTCATGCTAGCGGTTATACTGATATTTTGTGGTCTAATTTGCATTTCTCTGATGACAATGATGTTGAATATCTTTTCAGGTTCTTATTGGGAGTTCAAGTATCTTTCTTTTCTTGTGACGTAATTGTTCAAGTCATTTGGCTATGATTTTATTGGGTTTTTTGCCTTCGTATTATGAAGTTTGTTATATATTCTGGATACTTGTCTTCTGTTAGAAATATGTAACGTGAATATTTTTTCCTGGTCTTGGGCTTCCTTGTCATTTTGTTAACAGTGTCTTTTGAAGAGCAGAAGTTTTTTATTTTGATAAGATTCAATTTATCAAAATTTTTTATGGTTCGTGTTTTTGTATTCTGTCTAAGAAATCTTGTAATGCAGAAGCTGCATAAATTTTCTCCTATATTTTGTTCTAGAACTTTTATAGTGTGAGGATTTATATTTAGGTTTGAGAATCATTTAGAAATAATTTTTATAGGATGTCAGTGAGAGTCGTTGCTTATTTTTTTATATGGGTATCTAGTTTTTCCATGACTACTTATTGAAAAGCTTATTCACTCCCCTTGGCACCTTTGTAGAAAATCAATTCACCATATATGGATTTACACATATGCATGTACATGTATAAGCCCAATAGTATTATGAGCCCAAACGACCCATCACCAAGCTCAATAACTATCAAAATTCTGCCTGTCTTATTTCATCTATGCTTCCTTCCTTTCCCCTCACTGATTATTATTTTAATAGGTTTTTAGATAGTAGTTTCATAAAAGTTTTTCTAAGTATTTTATAGTTTTAATTTTAATGTTTGGGACTATTATCCATCTCAAATTAATTTTTGTATATGGTGTAAGAGAAGGGTTAATGTCCACTTTTTTTCCGTATGGCTATTCAGTTGTTCTAGAAGATTTTTGATAAGATTTTTCTTTCCCTAGTGAATTACTCTGATGCTGCTGTTAAAATTCAATTGTTTGTAGGAGTGTGGATCTATTTCTAGTCCCTTTATTCGGTCCCATTGATCTATTTGTGCCATGTTACATTTTAGTGCCAGTTTTTATTGTCATCAGCAATGAAAATTTAAGAGTATGAGGTAGTTTCTTTGTAGGCTTCCTTAGAGGAGAGGTTTGAGATGAGGATTTTTATGTAAACAAATTATCAAGGGTGTGCATTCAGGAATAACCTGTAAGAAACTGAGGGAAACAGGATAGAGCAGAAAAAGAAGCTAGGCAAAAATATGGCTTAGGGAGGAGTCTTGCCTCAGCCCAATTCCACAGGGGGCTCTGGAGCATGAATTGTACCATGGGCATAGTTTTGCTTTAGAAGCAAGGGTGCTGGACTGTTATACCTCAAGTCAGTTGTGATTGGCTATGGACCACCTCTGCAGGGAGGATGTCATGTCCTAGAAATCTCCAGGTCAGTTGGCTTCCTCCAGTGAAGGACAGTCTCTGGAGCAGAATGAGGTGTGAGCCATGAGTTGCCAGCACCCACACAGCTGGGAAATGAGTGGACCTCACCAAAGAAGCACATCTGGGTGGGCACCAATAGCATCTGTGAAAGTATTTTTGAGGATAGCTCTAACAAAGATAGTCCCTGGGCTTTCTACAAAATTTCCACCATGCTCCTGTCAGAGTACCTTTTGTGACAGAGCTGTCACTTTTTACCACTTATTTCTTTAAATCAGCCCTTTATCTTATGTCAAATCTTTCCTGTGATTATGGGGATAGTTGAAATTCTTCAGCATTTAGTAGGTTAATATTTTTCTTTTTAGTGTAATACATAGGCAAATAAATGGTGATTTCTCTTATCATAAATGTGTATATTTAAAATGCATTTTTGTATTTTATTCTATTATTATTTGTAATTCAAGTATAATTAACATACAGTGTTATATTAGTTTCAGGCATACAAGATAATGATTCAACAATTCTATACATTACTCAGCGCTCATTATGGTAAGTGTACCCTTAATCTTCTTTACTTATTTCACCCATCCCCCCACTCATCTCCTCTCTGGCAATAACCAGTTTATTCTCTCTATATAAGGGTTTGTTTTTTTGTTTGTCTCTTCTCTTTTTTTTTCTTTTTTTGTTTTTAATTTCCACATGAGTGAAATCATATGATATTTGTCTCTCTGCCTGACTTATTTCACTTAACATTTTACCCTCTAGATCCATCCACAGGGTTGCAAATGCCAAGATTTCATTCTTTTTTATGGTGGAGTAATATTCTATTGTATGTATATACATACTACATCTTTTTTATCCATTCATTTATGGATGGTCACTTGGGTTGTTTCTATATCTTGGCTATTATAAATAATGCTGCAATAAACATAGGGGTTCATGTATCTTTTCAAATTATTGTGTTTTCATTTTCTTTGGGTAAATACCCAGTAATGTAATTACTGGATCATATAGTCATTCTACTTTAATTTTTTTAGGAACCTCCATATTGTTTTCCTTCATATGATGGCCGTACCAGCTTGCATTCCTACCAACAGTGCATGAAGGATCCTTTTTCTTCACATAATATGAGCTCTTGTCCATGAGTGGAGAAGTAAGTGATTCTACGTGATGGTTCACAATGGCTCTAGAAATCCAATGTTAAATATTGAACTTCGAAATTTATAGGGATCTGTTGTCCTTGAAGCTAACTAGATATTTATGGAATCGTTAGCTTCTACTTGGTATAGAGACTTGACCTAGCAGCTTTCATCATGAGCTCAACTTTTCTAGTGGTTAACAGGAAGCACTTCTGATTGCTCAAATCTCTATTTGCATTTCTGAGTTCACTTTGAATGAGACCAAAAATAGAATTCTGTGTGGCTTTGAATAAACAAGGAATTGTAGCACTTCACTGTTCTGCAGCAATAACTGTTTATTAAGGAGACTGTCATGTGCACAAGTGAGCATTCAGCTAGAGTGGCTCCATATTTTTAGCTTTTTAGACTCATTCAGATTTCTAGGATGTGGAAACTGAAGTGGAAAACATTTCTTCATCTACTCACATATATTTTAAATTTTTGAAACATCTGAAGCAACACCTAAAACATGTGAAATTACTTTGTAAATAAGGATGTCATATACAAATTTTAATTGTTATTGTTACTACCTTGAATTAATCTACAGGCAGTGATTATAGCTGAAGATAAAATACACCTGTTTCATTTCAAAAATGAAACAATTTGACTTAAAGTTACTAGGAATGAAAGATTTGGTCAAAACATGATCCTAAATGAATCACTCCAAAATTGATACTTGATATACATATATTCATTATATTGATGAACATAATTAAAGAGAGGAACTTTTAAATAGGTTTAGCCAAAATGTGATACCGCTAGAGAAGGTATCAGAGGTCCTCCATGAATACCTGTCTATTCATATGAGTTAGCTTAGTGAGCAAAAGAAAGAAGTAGTTTAGGAACCCAATTTAGAAGAATAATCTATACATTTTTTGAAGTGACACAGAAATTAGTACTAGAAGTGGTTCCAGAAGAAACCACCTTAAAAAGGGTGACTCTGAAATGCTTCTGGGTTATCTGAAATTGATTAGATTTAAAGGCAATAATGACCCTGTTTCCATTGCTAAAGAGAGAAAGCATTAAAAGCCCATGGCATGCATGGCAAAGTAATTACTTAAATTTTCACCTGTTCCCTCTCATAATCAAGTGCCTGTAGAAAAAAGGTAAATCTTTGGGTGATCACGCATTTGTGGCCATAGAATATTTTATTATGAATAAAAAGTGTAATAGTTTGACTGGTTGCTTCTACATTCACTCACTGGTGAACTTGACTATTTCTCCAGGAAAAACAAAAAAGCAAAAAAGCCAAAATAAACTCAGACATTTAAATTCAAGATACAGACAAGTCACCAGAAATCTATGATTTCCCTAGAAAAAAATCTTTATGTGCCGTAGGATTAGAAATTTTATGTGCCACAGATTTCTGAAAACCAGATCCAGAATCTAATGTGATGGATGACTGAATTACAAGGTATCTCTAGGTGGTGAGGGGCAATGGTGTGACAGGTGACCAGAGCGTAACCTTTTATATGTCATGCACTTCCTCGCCAAAAGGAAACATTGATAATTCTCCCTCGTGTAGCTCTTGTCCATGAGTGGGACAAGTGGGACACCATTTGCAGGATTTGTATGTAATTTTTAACCGTGATGTTTGACAATGAGATTTTGAGAACATTTTATCTACAATAAACCTTGAAAACATTTGCATCCATAAATTACTGAAAAGATAAATTCTGAGGTCAAGGGAAAAGGATGTGCCATCAATGGACCTTGGCAGTATGACAAACAGCTCAGTTTGCTGTTTTGAAGATAGAACCAACACAGGACAACCTTGGATTCAAAATGTGAAAACATAAGTGACAAACCCAAGTGAATTTAATAAATGGATTTTGATGATAAAGTTCAATCTAAGGCCCATATTGAAGACATTTAATGGTTCTAAGTGGTATTAAAAAATGAGCAAGATAAGGGCTGGCGTGCTATAATGGAAAAGAGGAAGTGGTGGAGCCTGACTGATCTTGTTTTGTATCTTTGTTCCAACATTTATTAGCTGTGTAATCTTTAACAAGGTACTTAGTTCATCCCCTATAAAAATGGTAATAAAATATCTTGGAGGGTTTTTAATGAAAATTAAATGAGGTAAAGTCTAAAGTTGTACTTGGTAGGTGCCATAAACTTTTTTTCTCCCAAAACTTGCCTAATTTTCTTCCTAGGTATTATTTTGGGCAATTAGGGAAGAAATTAACATTTTCGGGCCAATAAACTATGTCAGTGCTTCCCAAAGCTTAACATACATTTGATTGGCCTGGGATCTCGTTAAAGTGTGGATTGTGCTTCAGGGTAAGATCTAAGATTCTGCCTTTCTAGCACAACCCCAGACAATGTCCACACTGCATTCTGCACACCTCCACTGAGTAGCAAAGATCCAGATCCTGGTAACTGCTTTTGTCACACAGTGGGAATGTCATTGGGTGAGAACCCATGCTACAGGCATGGGCTGACTTTCAAGTCAGTTCAGATCTCGGAGTAGTCTGCTTGATCATGATACGATATCCTGTGATTGGTGTGAAACGATGAGTACTTAACTGAATGAATCAGAAATCCACCCAAAATATAAAGAAGTATTGATGTGTAAACATAATCTCAACTCTCATTAAAAAATGGAAATAAAGAAGGCAGTTGGGTGGCTCAGTCAGTTAGGCATCTGCCTTTGGCTCAGGTCATTAGCTCAGGGTCCTGGGACCCAGCCCAAGCTCAACGGGCTCAGCGGGGAGGCTGCTTCTCCTTCCCCTTTGCTCCACCCATCTGCTCATAGGCTCTCTTTCTCAAATAAATAAACTTTTAAAAGAATTGAAACAAAGAGACAAGTTTATGATATTCTCTGTCACTAAAATCCACTTTATCTGGTTTAAAAGTTTGCTTATTTTTATAAAATAATCCTGTATGTGGGTGGGATTATTTTGTGTTTTATTTTGCCTTTTGATAGAATAACCGATGCAATCAAGGCCTTTAGAAAGCACAAGAGCTCAGTTTTAGTTGAGACACTTTTCAGTAATTTTGAATTACAATCTTCCTATTTTTTTTTTCAGGTCCTGAGTTGCAGAACATCGGTTATACCAACTAATTTCATGGTTCATGATTGAACATAAGGCTTTAATTCAATTGTGGACATTTAAAAGATACTTAAAAACAGCAAGCACAGTGCAAATCCTTAATATTCAGCCCAAAATGAGGCATTATTTTCAATAGCAGCAGAAAGATTTGCAATCACCTAGTCATTAGGTTTTTTAAAAAGTCTTTGCACTGGAGGAGAAGACTTAATCCATTAAACGTAGGAAGAAAAAGATTACCGTGAATTGAATTTTAGATGACAGAGATTACTGAGAGAAAACTACCACCCTTGCTGTGAAATAATCATTCAAAAGATACTAGAGAAACACGGATTCTATAATTACAAATTGATTGATGATTCCATGAATCTTTATGATTTTTATTTATAATCTTTTGAGCTTCCATCTTGTAGCTAAATTCTAGCTACATTTTATTCTGGAAGAAAACAATTTACAAAATAAAAAATGAGATCGGGAAAGATGGCTAAGAATCACTTTCCAAATGTATTCAGCAAAAGAAAAATATTAAACATCAAACCTTCTAGCTCTGGGCCTCCAGCTGTCTAACAAAACATACACATCTCCTAAGCAGACTGTGCGAACTGTAGTCCCACGGCTTTCCCTCAATCTACTTGACGTCAAGCATCCAGGCGGAAGCAGAAACATTTCATCAAACAGCTTT
Organism: Ailuropoda melanoleuca; assembly: GCF_002007445.2. NCBI lineage: Eukaryota > Metazoa > Chordata > Mammalia > Carnivora > Ursidae > Ailuropoda > Ailuropoda melanoleuca. Next base: position 74,744,941 of record NC_048224.1, on the reverse strand, counting down.
TTCTAAATAACGGATATGAAGTTTCTTGCTGGTAATAAACTTTGGAAGGCCAAAAATTTTTCAGTTCTTTTTTGGAGGTCACATAATGCCAATTTAACTTTCCATTGCCTTAAAAAGTCCCAGCTTTTTTTAAAAAAAGATTTTTTTTTTTTGAGAGAGATTAGGGGAGAGAGAGAGAGAGCGAGAGCAAGCACGAGTGGGGGAAGCGGCAGGAGCAGAGGGAGAGGGAGAAGCAGATGCCCAGCTGAGCCTGGAGCCTGACGCAGGGCTCGATCCCACCACCCTGAGATGCCACCACTCTGAGATCACAACCCCACCGGAAACCAAGAATCAGTTGCCCAGCTGACTATGTCACCTAGGTGCCCCCAAAAGTCCCAACTTTAAATAAGAAAGCAATATGAAAGTTTTGGGGACTTCAAAGGAGGGCTTCAAATACCCTACTTCGAGAAAAGTGTTTAGTTTTTGTAATTAAAAAGTTAGGCTAACAAAAATGGAACTTTAATCTTTTCATTAATAAAACCTACAAGTTACATGATTGCAATTTTGAATTCCTAAAGCAATTTTTCACTCTATGTGCTGCTATACCATATAAGAATCAGGCACTATTTGATTCATTTAATTCCTAGCCTCTCTCTCATGTGCAGAGTGGATGCATGTCTGAATATCTGATTCTAGTCCTAGCTTGACCACTTTCTGATTATATGACCCTGTATATGTCATTGTATCTTTCAGGACCATAGCTTCCTTATACATGAGACAACAGTGTTGGTGATAACAAAAGTCATATAGCTAGTAAGTATTAAAGTAAAGTAAGAAGTAAGCAGTGAAACTAGACCCCAAGTCTAGACTCTTCACCATCGTGTTGTCCTTACTCGGGTAGGTGGGCTCGCTGATATTTGCAACTCTAAAATTCTGTGAGAACCTATGCGATCATCTCACACATTTACTCAAACTATTGAGCAAGATGGTTTTTCATCTAATTTTTAAAATTTCTAGGGATAACATTTAAAAATGTATTAAGAAAGTCTTTGTAGAGTTACCATTATGGTAAAAATATTTCTTCGTGTTGTTTTAGGATACTCTTCTGATGATTCTAGCACATCTCTTCAAATATGCCTCCTTATAAGGCATATGTGAAAATAGGCTAGCTCATATCCTGTCTTTCCTAGGATAGATATTCTTAACATTCTCCTCTCCTGTCTTCACAAATCCATCTTTTCTTATACCTATATTGCTTCCCCTGTTACTCCCCATATTTTCCCCCTCTTAATCTGTTTGGTCAAAATGTATACATTCATTTATTTGACACACATTTAAGAACCACTACATGACAGTCACTGTCTTAGATGCTGGGAATATCACAAGGAACAATTTCCCCAGAAATTTATAGTCTATTTATCAAGACAGACAAGTAACTGATTGTTATAATATTAAATATGATGATTTTATGTGAGAAGTGCTATACGAATATCAAAATGAAGTCGTTCATTCACTGGAGAGTAGAGGAAAGTTCACTAGAGGAGGTGATGCTTGTGATGAATCTTGAAAAGACGAAGAAGGGCATTCAAAACAGCAGGGATATCATTTGTAAGCAAGAGAGGCCCAAAAGAGCAGTGTGGTTGGGAAATCCAGAGTTGGGAATGATTGTCTTGAAAAGTGTGGGTCAGGAATGGCAAGAAAAGAAGCTGGAGAGGTCATAAAGGGCCTTCCTATTTAAGAAGTGAATTTAAAATTGACACCTCAAATTTTGGAGAACAAGTGAAAGATTTAAAGTAAGGGAGTGACATCATCGGATAGCTAATTATTTTTCCAGTAATCTTGAGAAAGTGCTAGGAAATATCCAAGATGAGATACAGATGAGATTTCCTTTATATATATATATATATATATACACATATATATATATGTATATATATATATATATATATAACTATAACCAAAGCCAATTCCTGACATCAGCAGGGAAATTTGATTCAGAGTATACTCTCTGAGTGGCAATGATTATTTCTCAGAATTAATCACTTTTAGTGAGAGAGGATAGACAACATCGTATAGGACTGAGGTGAACTGTGTGATGATTTGATACACCCATATATTGCACAATGATTTCCGTGATAAGCCTAGTTAACATCCATCACCTCACACAGTTATCATGTGTGTGATAAGAAATTTAAAGATTCCTTCTCACAGCAACTTTCATGTATACAATAGTACAATAGTTTTGTGTGGAAGCAGAGAGTTGGACCAAATTACTGGAGAGACCATACAATTTATCAACTAAACTCAACTTTTGAAAGAGAAATGGGACATTATTAATAATTATGCCAGGACATGGACATAAATATGACTGTCCCACGCAAGCTGTGACATATGCTACACTTATCATGGGCCTTTACAAGAATGTGAAAAAAGCCCCAGGTTTTCTCTTTAGAGAAACACGTACATGCAGCCTACATTCCACATACGGTTTGAGTGGTCCGTTAGCCCAGTTCCCAGTTACCTATGGAAATTTGGGAATCTACTCTCTTAGATTAAGAAAGTAGTCCTGGAAAAAATTACGCCAAGTTCTTTCTTCATGAAAATGTTATAAATCCATCAGTCTGGTATGCTGATTATCATGAGTCATGAGCGCAGTTCTGGAAGTTCCCCCTCTAAGCATTCAAGCCTGGGCTGCCAATCAGAACCTGGTGTCTCTTTACACTTAAGGGACTTTATTGCTTCACATTTAAGGGGCAGCCTCCTTCCACAGCCACCCATGAACAAAAGAGAGATTTGACCAGCCACTGCAGGGGCCTTCCTTCTAGGCCCACAGCCGCTAAGAGCAGAGGCCAACTGCTCCCAGCTACTCTGCCTGCTTACAGAATGAAGCTGGCTGAGGACTTCTTGGAATCCTCTGATGAGGAGTTCCCTGACTCCACCATTCCCAACTGCCCTGCACCCCGGACCATAGTCCTCTTAGGATCTGTGCAGCACAGTAGCTCACAGACAAGGTAGCTGTGAGTGGTTGTGTGTGCCTGTGGGCTATGGTGCTCAGTCACAATACTGATTGAAATGCGAATGCAAATGTCTATTTTTCAATTGCATATAAAATCATGAGCTTGATTTTCCATTTGAATAGAATAGGTAAGAAATACTGGCAGTTTGAGAGGTATTTAGGAAATGGAAATCAGGACGACAAAGGAAGGGGTAACTTTAAATTCATAAAGAGAAAAAAAAATAGAAAGGAGAATATACCTGAATGAAATCCAATAAATAACGTGGAATAGAGATGGCTATGATTTGAAAAGGTTTGAGCCCACTTTTCTATTACCAAGGCAACCATCACATTATGCAATTGCAAAACAACAAAGAAAAAGCAGCAATAATCGGAACACCGAAACGCCAAATGAGAAGGACAATTTGTGTACAGATGTGAATTTAATAAAGAAGAATATGGAAAGCCGCTCTGTTCAAGCTCACTTTTGCTGGGGAGCAAAAGAAAACGTATTTGGAAAAATTAACACCCTCTTCTACATTTTCAGAAAATATCAGAGAAAATCTACACATGCCATTCAAACTATATATTAAATCCTGCTGAATTGATAGGTGGTTTTGTTGGTCCTTTCTCTCCAACATGTGGGTGTTTCACACACAGTGGTATTTAATATTTATTTAGAACTCTCGGTGTGATGAGCATTGTATTAGGATGCTTCTTTTCTCCAGAAGTTTGAATTTTAATTTACACAAGCAGACAGATTGAACAATTTTACATATCTCTCTTTCTTTTTTGTATTTGTAGGAGGCACTTAATCAAAGAGGTTGGTGTTCGGGATTTAAGATAAATTATGCATGAGAATGTTGACTGTGAAATTTCATAAGGAATATGGCAAAAAGCTAACGGGATGTTAAAGGTAATGGTCGTCACCTGATTTTTACCTGAAGCTACATAGGAACCAAGTATGTATATTTATGTAAAATTCACATCAGGCTATGTAGAAAGCACAGACTTTTTCCAGTTATTTTCCAAAAAGCTCTTGTTTTTTTTTCTTTCTATCCATTCCAACCTTGATCCTCAACTTCAGTGTGTGTGTGCGTGTATACACAACGCACATATGCATACGGTAGTACCGGGAGAGGTGATAGCGGGTCAGCTATTACCTTGAAAGATTTTAGTGCCCTTGGGCCAATTTCAAGAATGAGTCTGTAATTTTATATTATTGGGGGCTGCCTGATGTCTTTTATCCTTTCAATGGTAGTTTTAGTGATGTGTTAGTCCAAACATGCTGTCTTTGTCCATTCGGGATGCTGTAACGGAAATACCATAGACTGGGTGGCTTGTAAACAACGGAAATTTATTGCATAGTTCTGGTGCAGCCTGGTCGAGCTCTGGTGAGACCCCTCTTCCGGACTCACAGACCGTTGACCTCTCCCCGTGACCTCACGTGGAAGAGAGCAGAAGAGAGGAAGCAAGCACTCATGACCCTGTTAAGGTGAGCTCCTCTAATCCTAATTACGTCCCAAAGCTCCACCTCTTAATGCCATCCCACTGGGGATTAGGGTTTCAATGTAAGAATTTTTTTGGTTGGGGGGGATACAAACACACAGTCCACGACCCACGTTTTGTGTAGCATCCTTACTTCCATGTCAGTGTTCTTAGCATCTGACCGCATTGAGGAAAATGAAACGACAAGGCCGTCTGCAGTTCTGAAGACCAGGAGCGCATGATCCCAAGTGCTGAGACTATTCTAGTAGCCATACCTGGAAACCCAGGCAAGACATGGAGGTTACAGCTGGACTAGTAAAATCCAGCTGAGGTGGTAGACAGCTGCTATAAAATAATTGTCAGTACCGCCCGGCACCTGCTTCCTCTAGTTCTATCTGTGCTACATGAGGATACCCTTGGTTCCTGACCCAGTTTCTCTCCTAAACTTTGAGAAACTGCCTGTTCTGGCAGTCACCTCGTCACGAGGACCACGGATGTAAAAGCACCTTCTTAACTCCCTGGACCCACTCTTGTTTCATAAAAAGTCAGCACAGAAAACTCCCTGACCCTGACATTGGACAATCTTTTCTTTTTTGAAATGTCTCTGGTCCCCTTGCAGCCAGCCAAAGACCATCACATGTACCTGAAGACCAATTAGAAAATCTCCCCGTTTCCAAAAATCCCACCTTAATAGAAGGTTTCCCAATCAAACATGCTCTCAGTATTTGCTATTTTCACTTGATAAAGCTTACTCTCCTTCAGATGCCCTTGAACCCTTACCGAGACAAAAAAAAATGAGGACAGAGCTGGCTGCAAACTTATGAACGGCCTTTGTTCATTGTGTCTTGGACTTCATTGGGCTTTTGACAGCATCAATTCTGCTCTTGTCATTATGCCTGTTTACATTTTAGGCCTGTGGAATGGCTTTCTTGCGCCTCACCTTGGGCTCATATGCTGTCGCTGTCTTGTTCCTCTGGGACTACTCTGGGTACGAGAGCCACCCTGGCTTGGGATCACAACACTGAGTGCAGCCAAGGGGAATCAGAGCCCACATCGGCAGGCCATAAGGGGGGGATGGGTGCAGAGGGCTGCTTCTCCAATACCCTCATTGCTATTTCCATGATGATTCATTCCTATGGAAGAAAGCATCTATATTTTCTATTTGTAGCTCTTCCAGGCCTGGTTTTCTGGTCTCCCCAACCCTGTGGTGTATTTTGATTAAATCTCCTTTCTCCCTACATTAGCCCAAGTCGGGTTATTTTGCTTGCCAAAAACCTCCTGATAGATAGTCTCTTCGAAATGAGAAGGAACCCAACATCCACTTCTCTTGGCCTTACCAGGCCTGCTGCTTCCTGAAAGTGCTGACCTCATTCCCAGGGGGATAGATAAGCATTCATTCTTATGATGGGATTTCAAGGAGGGTTGACGCAGAGCACTGTGAAGGGTAAATCAGAGCACAGAAGGGGCATCCAAGGGCTTCAGAGACTTCCCTTAAGGCCTGTCCTGCTTCCAAGAAATGCAATCATGGGAGCAGAATGATGTGGAGGCGTCTGAAAGCTCAGAATTACATTAAGTGACTTTCCCATATGTGAGTTATTTGTCTATTGGAAATAAATCTATCTGAATGTTGTATCGATCTTTTTGCCAGGCTGGCAAAAGTCCCAGGGAGAGAATTTACCACTGAGGAAGGCTGTGGGTCATTGCCTTCCTAATGATATCCAATTTTAGAATCTCCTTTGGAAGTTTGAAAATGTTCGGATAGGACTACTGTTTTCTGGATAACCACAGCAGCAATATTCTATTTGGGCTTTGGGAATCAGAGCTGTGGCTAATTAATGCCTTTCCTTCAGGCTGAGAACAGGAATGTTATAATACCTGAGGCCGTATTCAACTCTAGATTAGCATGTTTACACCCAGTGATAACTGAAATTGCTCTGAAAATGTGGTGACAGATTCAAACCAAATCCTGTTTATGAGTGCTTTGCTATCAGTGAATTATTCAGAATGTAGGAAGAAAAGCAACCGAAGATAAATGACCCCAATTTTATTATTCTGCATTTATTATCAGAGTATCTTAATTACTTCTGTTGAAGTATGTGTTTTTGATAACAATTGATTAAATATTCAATTTTTCTTGCGGTTTGTTTTGAGCGAGGATCTTGATTTGAGGAGAGAAGAAGATGGAGGAAATCATGCTGGAAAACTTAATGTTAGTGAAATTATACGTCTGCTCTCCGAAGATTCACTTGGAGGATTAGCGCGATGAGGAATTTCCATTTGATTTTTAGCTTGTTTGGATTTTGTTATGAGCCGATTGGAAGACGTGTTCTCTAACTGGTGCATTTACTTTCTGATTATAAAATACCTGAGTTGTGACTTTACCTTTTGATCAAATCTTGTAAAAACCACCGAATCAGAGATCTGGAAAACAGGAAGGGCCAGGCATTCTTGGGAAATGACAGTGGTATCCTTCAGCACTATTTATTTCCAATAAAGATTTTCAAATACTTTATCAGGGCAATGCTAAGCATTAAGCAGTGCAGGAATTAAGCATGATATATTGTCAATTTTACATGAAACCATAGACAACAAAGACTTTAAATTAAGGTATTTATGGAGGGTGGGGCTATAGAATATTTATCACTGTATATCAGGCACCTGGCTGTGATATAGCATACTCTCTGACCTGTGTTGGCACCCAGCAAAAACTTGAATAAATGAGCAAGGCAATGACCTTTGAGGATTTGTAGCATACATCGGGCTTTTCACCCTGTTTTGTAGTCCTTCTTTTCTTCCTGTTTCTTTTTAGTAGTTCGTTCAGCAAAAGTGGTTTGAGGGAACACTTTGTATCGGGGATCTCAAAGGTGGCACTGAATCAAGCAAGAGTCCCTACCTTGTGCAATCTCACACTGCAATGGTCACTTGGAAGGGGACATCTTTCTCAATCTTGTCAACTGTCTTTGAGCAATCTGGTCTGTCCTTGATCAGTTCCCACTGGAGATGTTGAAGGTGTTGGGAAGATGAGAGCTATGGTTGGGTGGAGAGGCAGTGGGGAGGTGCTTGGGAGTCACTTAAACAGGGAACTGATATGCTTGAATGTGAACACCTTTTGAAGCAAAAGTACTAAGGTATGGGACACCTGGGTGGCTCAGTCAGTTAAGCGTCTGCCTTAGGCTCAGGTCATGATCCCAGGGTCCTGGGATGGAGCCCCACTTCTGGCTCCCTTGCTTAGTGGGGAATCTGCTTCTCCATCTCCCTCTGCTTGCTGCTCCCCCTGCTTGTGCTCTCTCTCTCTGTGCAAATAAATAAAGTCTTAAAAAAATAAAATACCAAGATAAAGAATACAATGAAATGAGAAAGAAAGTTGCTGTGAACCAAGTTGGACTAATTAAGTAGGAAGGGGAGATGCTGGTTGATCCCAAGAACTTGACGAGCAGTCAATCTTTCTTTTTGTGAAGCCAGAGCGTATTTCTTTGATTAAAATCTCTTGAAACAGTGGCCATCCTCTTTTTATAAAGAATTTATTAATCAATAATGAAGCATGTTACTGAAGACCTTTGTTAAATTCATTTATTTTAATTAACTAATAGAGCTCAAGCAGAGCAGAGAGAAAAATCAGGCCTTTTTCTTAAAAAAAATGACATCTGTTATTACTTCTTATGTTGAACAGAACTCTTCCAATATAACTGTGACCGTCTGAAAACTGTCTCTCAACCATCACTTGTGGTTTTGAAGTAGAATGCATAATTTTTTACTTAATGAAATAATTTTGGATTGGCATATCCTTTTATAATAGTTTTTGGGTTGTCTCTCTTGTTTGAAGGCATATTTGCTTTTGGTTTCTTCTGATTTGTTTTTCCTACTCTTTCTTTGTTTTCAATCTGTTGAGGTTTACTAGTCTGAAACCCATACTCATTATTTACCCTCTCTGTGCCCCATCCTCCAAACTTGCTATTTCCTTACTTCCTTAGGCCTTAAAAGATCTATAATCTTCCACCTACTCTGGCTCAAAAGTGCTTTGGAAACCTTTTTAAAAAAAGAATTCCTTATATCCAATCAGATTTCAAGAACTTCATATTATACATTCAGATTATTTTCACCCCTGTTCTTTCCATCTATATTCCCAGCATCCCGCAACTCATTTCCTCTTCTCTGAACTATTACAGGATGCTGACCTGGTCTCTCTGTGTCTAGGAGCTTCCCTCTTAGTTTCATTTTGCTATTAAAATTGGATTAATCCTGATAAAGCAAAGCTGTGATCATGTAGCTTCCTGCCCTCAAATTTTCCATGATGCTTTACTCATATCAAAACAAATACAAATTTCTTATATTAGCACACTGGTTTCCACATTCTGGTCTTACCTCTGTTAGCTTTATTTCCTACTGTCTTCTGAAACACAACATGTGTTCCACCAAATTGGACTTCCTGTGTCTCCAGAACTGCACTGTCCAATGCAGTAGCTACTGGCCACTACCAATGAGAAAGCAAATATACAGATAACAGACGGCACAGTTATAAAAGTAGAGCTCTAGCCCACAGTGTGCAGCAAACAGCCTAGAAAGCCAACCCATGATCTATAGTCACCAGCCCAAGAAGCCAGCCGGCTATCTATAAGTGAAACTTCTAGGAAGTCAGACCATGATCTCTGGTTTACAATAAGGCTTGAAACAACCCCCTCCAAATGGCCAGGACTTGACTCATAGCTGACAGCTTCTCTGATTTTTGCCCCTACTTCTAACTTAGGACCAATCAGAGAAAGCCAAATATGCATCCCTAACCAATCACAAAGGATGCCACACTTCTAATTAGCTTTCCTGTGGCTTCGCTGGGCCAATAGCCTCCAATCAGGACATAGTTGGAGCCTTCTCTTTCTTTGATTGTAAAGCTTCCCTACTCCTCTGCCTGCCTTTGAATCTCTGCCAAAACAATCGATAGTGGCTGACTCCCTTGCTGGAGCAGACTCTGAGTAAATAGCTTTAGACTGTTTTCATTTGGTTGGTCTTCGCTTATTCCCACAGTGGCTATTTAAGCTTTGATTAATTAAAATTATATAAAATTAAAAGTTCAGTCCTTCAGTTGCACTAGCCAAATTTCAAGTGCTCAGTGACCTCATGTAGCTAGTGGCTACCATACTGGACAAAGTTTTATTGGCCAACTCTACACATGCCTTGGGTTTTCCCATTGCATGCTACTCCTGCTCGAATTGCCTTCCCCTCACATTTTCACCTGCCCAAGTCCTACCCAATGTTGCATCAAGACCTTGCTTGCTACTCCCTTCAGGAGGCCTTCACTGATTCCTCTATTTAGATATCACCCCTCATTTCTTAGATTATACTTTTCTTATGATACTTCTCGTGGTCTCTGTTCTAGTTCCATGATCTTTTCCATCAGGCTGTGTTGTAGACTCTTTGATCTTGTTCTTCCTACAGAGTGGCCCCCTAATTAAAGTTTTTCTCCTCTTTTTTTTCTTTCTTTCTTTCAACTTAAATGTGGTTTAGAGGGGGAAAAACGTATCAGATTGAATTACTTGCTTTAAGAAGCCATGGAATGACAGATGGAATTGGATTTTATGTTTTTCATCTGGGACATAGAATGTAGAAAGAGTGCTGCACATGGCCTTGTTCTTTTCTTCCTGACTCTGCATCTGTTATCCTCTAGACAACTTTAACACTAGGTGGATGTTTATAAAGTTAGCTGGGGATCACCTCAGCATCTCTTATTGCTATTTCTTAAAAGTAGCATAGGCCTTCAGAAGTCTTTTCATAGAGCAGTGACTGGGGGAGAAACAACAGGTGTAAGATTTCCCCAAACACTTTTAGAATGGCTAACTTTCAATAGTGTCTTCAACACACCAGGCAGATTCACTCCTTTGTGCTTTCCTTATATTTTCCCCTTACCTGAAACAGGACCTCAAGCTTTTCTACCCTTGTACCACTTCTGTTCCTGGTGAACTTCCTTTAACATCAAGTTAAATATCACATCGTCTATGAAGTCTTTCTTGATCTCAACAAATGGAGTCACTCTTTTCTCGGGTTGTATATCAATATCTGATTGTACATCAGACTGGACGTCTCTATTCTCACAGTGTGGTGGATGAACATAAGCACTAACTCCTAAGTAATGTTAATAGCAAATGGAAAGAAAATAACCCACTGTATTTCTTTTTTCAAGGGTTGTTGTTACTGTTATATATGGATACTTTAAGATAAGGAAACTTTACTGTTTCCCTCCCTTCACTACTTACCTAAATCCAAAGGTCATGAGCTCATCATTTCCTAGAGTGGAGCTAGCAAACCATTTCTTCACTTGTATACCAGCAGAAATTATGTCTGGGAGAAAGCATTTGCTATTTAGTGGGTGACTAAGTTTGTGAAATCTGCCAGAAACAGAAATCGACCAGAGTCCTGGAACTTATTTACTTGTCAGAATGTGTGGGATACTCTGGGAAAGGGGTTAAGACTTTAACTCTAGGTCAGTAGTTAAGTATGCAACTTTAAGGGTGAAGACAGCAGGAAGAAACGGAGTTGGAAAAGAAAATGAACCATCCAAGCAAGGACATCTTTGAATGGGCTAGGCAAGGGAGCCAGTTCTTACTGGAAGTTCAAGAGAGTGAGGTGTCCAGTGGTATAGTAATTGATCCCATCATCACCATCACTCCCCTACTCTGTCAGGTTTTGGAAACACTTCCCGAACCCTTTAACAAAGAACTACCTAAACTTTTATTATTGTTTAGTCATATTTGGGCAAGAAACATTTGGAACGGGTACAGGTGCCCTGTTCTGATATTCATCAAACATTGGCCCGCACACTCACTATTGGCAATTGGGTGCCAAGATACAAACACCCAGCCAGAGGAATGACAAGAATGTTTTCCTTTACATTACCAACCTTAGAGGGTGCTGGCAAGAGGGGAGAATCTTCCTCTTCGAATAATTATTACAGAGTTACAATAATTATTCATTCATTTATTTAACAATATTTGGAATGGATTTTGGAAAAATTGTTGGCTTGAGCTAAACTGAGTAACTTGAGAACAGATGTTGTATCTGATCTCTCTTTGTATCTTGAATGTACCCACAGTGTCTGATACATGGCGGGTGTTTTTAAAAAAGTTACACAGTGAAGTACTGAACCTCTTGATTTATGAGGCTTAATTATTGGGCTAGAAGTGAATGCACTAGCTATTCTGTTGGGGGATAATTTGAGAATTACCTTTTCAAACTCATGGACTTTCTTTTTCAGGCTGGAGGAAGAAATGTGGCTTTAACTTGAACAGCTATGGTCAGAATCCTTTTGGGAAGACAAATTATAGAATTATGAGATCTCAGAGCTGAGAGAATCTTAAAACCCACTTATTTCCATTCTTTTATTCTGTGGATGAAGATACCAAGACTCAAATAGTTTCCACACAGCTTCTATAATGTGAAAATATTCTTTTAGTCTTGCCAACTGCCAGGTTAATTTAAAGGTTTGGGCTTTGTAGTTCAGTTCCCATTTAATTTCTCGAAGTTCATGAACCCTTCCCACTTGGATACAGGTCTGGGGGTGGTGCTCATTGTTTCCCATCCTTTCATCCTGCTTCTTTCAACCCACTTACTGAGAACTCAGCTCACTCCCACCTTTGCCTCCTCCGCTCCTGCGGACTCTGGAAGCAACCTGCATTCATTCTAAAGACTCCTTTTAGTTTTTCCATACACCCTTTACCATCCCCTAACTCTGAACTTCCCCCAACACACTGAGGACTTTGGGAGAGAGAGTGCCATTTAGTATTGAAAACACATAGTCCCCCTCCCATACCTGAATATTTTCTTTCATAATAGGAACAGTTAGACAAAAGAGGGTTTTTTTTTCCAAAGTTTTTATTTATTTATTTGAGAGAGAGCGAGAGCACAAAAGGGGGAAGGAGCAGAGGGAGAGGGAGAAGCAGACTCCCCGCTGAGCAGGGACCCCCCCCCCCAACACTGGGGCTTGATCCCAGGTCCCCAGGATCATGACCTGAGCCAAAGGCAGCCAGATGCCCCTAGATAAAGGAGTTTTTTGTTTTTTGGTTTTTTTTTAACTATGGCAGTGTTTTAAAAAAATCTCTTGTCCATTTTATCAGATCAATCCAGGGTTGCTATGGATTGTTCGAGGAAGAAGTGTGAGAAGCTAACTTGCATTAGTTCATGGAGTGAAATATGTAAGAGTTGAAATAGATCAGAGCAGATGCTGCTGGGCTTTCTTGTGTAATTCTTCCAGGGTCCAAGTCAGAACTATGATTTTTACATTGGGTGGGGGGGGTGCAATTATGTTGTGTCTCAGTTCAAAAGAATGAGAGGGTGAATGGATAGCTCTCCTTTCTGCTTTAAGTTGCTGAAAATACAACTAATTGTGACTTAAACAAATTGGGGTTCATTTTTCTTTCTAATAGGAAATCTTGCTGGTGAGGGGTGGCAAGGTCAGTGCCGTGGCTAAGTGATGTTGGAGGTCTGTCAGGAAAACTTTTCCTCTGCCAACCAAGATCTGAGTAGTGGTGGTCAGGGCCTGTGAATTAACGGACAATTTGAAATTTTAATCATTTAATTTTAATCGACAGGAGAAAATTGTATTATACATGCACGCAGCAGCATTCCAGAAAGACTAGCTCTCCAGGCAGCCAGCGGTAAAAGTTTATTTATCAGCATAATAGCCAGGTGTTGGTGATTAGAGCTTCCGTGGAGAAGTATGGAAGGTTCTGATAAGGCTTGCTGCACATTTACACATTTTCTCGTGCAGGTACTGGTGCTGACAGTCGTTCTCCTTCCTGGCTGGAAGCTCTCCCTGGAGGGGGATTTATGGCAGCAGAATCCTCACATTTTCTAGGTACTAAGGATTAGGCTTCTCCCTCACTAGAGCCTGAATTTTCAAAAACTCTGTTGAAAGGAGGGAAGTTCAGAGATTTCTTTCTTAGCTGTTTTGCAGGTGTTTTCATTTTGAGTAGTGTTTAGGCCATTTGGGTCTCTGTGTCTCCTGGTGACAGGGGCCCTGTGTGCATTCAGAATGGTAGATGGGCAGTGGGGGGCAGAGCATTTCTCCCCCCGGGGTCTCTCTGATGCTGGGGGAAATTCTGTCACTGAATGCAGGCACCTGAAGCCTTCCCCCCTCCCAGGGAGCTTTATAATACTACAGATTCTCGGAAGCTTGTCCTGGAAATCTGGTTCTGTGGGTCTGGGAGTGTTTGGGGATTTGGAAGAAAGGATCTGTGATCTGCACTGATAAAAATACCTGCAGGTCTGGGGCCCCTCCAGGAGGGAAGCATTGCCTCTTTGAGCGCTCTTTGCACACGGATGCTGGACCCTACTGGCACTGTGGTGGCTCCCTGAGGGTTTGGATGTTATGGGATTTGTCCATGCGGACTCAGAATGTATTAGGTCGTCCCGATGCTTCCCCAGTTTTCTCAAGGCTTGCACGTAATGTATGTACTTGCGTCTGTATGTGAGCTCTTGCTTGATTGGTCCCGTGGTTAAAAGTAAGGTTGTAAGATCCCTTCTACCTCCCACAAAGGCCATTCTATTATTAAGATGATTGTTTGGAAGCCAAGGCTACTTTGTGCCCAGTTGGAGGTGTGATATTTTAATACGACCAACAGGGGCTCCTTAGGCAAATGTCTGTTTTGTGGATTTTGAGAGGAAAAAAGGAATGATCTAAGGTGCTGGCTACCGAGCATGTTGAGCAGAGACCATGCGTGGCTGTGGCTTTGAGGATGCCCATCAGAAGCAGACTCGCATCTGGGAGGCCAGGAAGTGGATACGCACGCGGTCCTGAGTTCGTCAGGTCCCTGCTACGTCCCCATGGCTGCCATAGCCTCTGAGTCTCCACTTTCTCATCTGTAAAATGATAATCATGATCTTTTATTTTTTTAAAGATTCATGTATGTATTTGAGGGAGAGGGTGAGCGAGAGAGAGAGAGCACAAGCAGGGGGCGCAGCAGAGGGAGAGGGAGAAGCAGACTCCGCTGAGCAGGAAGCCCGATGCGGGGCTCGATCCCAGTACCCTGGGATCATGTCCCCAGCTGAAGGCAGATGTTTAACCAGCTGAGCCACCCAGGCACCCCAACTCTTTACTTTAAATGAAATCATGTGTGGGACACCTGGGTGGCTCAGTCAGGTAAGCACCTGACTCTTGATTTCGGCTCAGGTCGTGATCTCAGGGTGGTGCGATCAAGCCCTGCATCAGGCTCCGTGCCGGGCGTGAAGTCTGCTCAAGAGTCTCTCTCTCCCTCTCCCTATGCCCCTCCCTATTTCTCTCTCTTTCTCAACTAAATAAATAAATCTTTAAAAAGTTAATTAAAGGAATAATGTGCAAATGTGCTGAAAAAACTGTGAAAAGACATTCTTATGATTTCTAAACACAGGGATGGGCAAAAAAGAGGTCAAGTAAGTTTGTTCAGTCCCTGCATGGGGGTCCTCACTGCTCTTTTCTCTGTCTTTCAAAAAATAGCTGTAAATGCACACGTGTCCTTATGGGCTCAGCCTGCAGGACAAGGAGAATGGGTCCTCACCAGTGGTGACCTTTCTATTATATTTGACACGGTCTCTCCTTGAACGAACTCCTGTCAGGTTCCTGCGAATCTGAATCTTCTTCCCAACTAGGCCTTAAATTTTGGGCTTCCGTGTTTGTCTTCTAGCAAGTATCCTGCTAAGTTGGCTTAGCCAGAGTCCTCCATCCTTAAAATTGGATCACCCTTAATATCTAACTGGGTTCCTCACCCTCACTACCCCCTACGTAATATCTGAGCACCCTGGTCTGCCTTTAGCTGGTATCCGGTTAGGTCAGGTTATCAAGAATTATCCTACCCTCTTAGTAAGTTTTCATCTACTTACCATCCCCCCCAACCTAGCTCCTTGGCTATTAAATTTCTACTTTTCCTTGTTTTATTCCCACTTGACCCCAAGCATTCTCTCCTATTATAAAATCCACTTCAGTGACCCCTGCACCTATTACAAGGGTCTTTAATAAAGTTTGCCTTAACATTCTTTAACAAGCGTCATGAATAATTTTTCCTTTAGCATATTCTATGCTTTTCTCGGAGACAGCAGTGTTGTATCTTATTTCATAGACCATTTCATTATATGTAATGTTTTTCCCAACTTCCCCTTAAAAAATGTATATATATATATATATATGNAACATTCTTTAACAAGCGTCATGAATAATTTTTCCTTTAGCATATTCTATGCTTTTCTCGGAGACAGCAGTGTTGTATCTTATTTCATAGACCATTTCATTATATGTAATGTTTTTCCCAACTTCCCCTTAAAAAATGTATATATATATATATGTGTGTGTGTGTGTGTAGTGAAATAAGCTTTTATAACTATTTCCAGAGAGGAAAATAATTCAGACTATTTGTTCCTATGTTTGATATAACTGGTAAAAGAACTAGGTGATAGAAATACAAAATTAGGCTATTTTTTGGACACTAAAAGTCTGTAAGAAGGAACAAAGAGATGTCTATTCCAGTCAGCCTGTGGGAAAACACAGATCAAGATGGAGTGGTTGAACGTGAATTGCTTCATCTGAAAATGACACAACCATTTTAGTATAATATGGGCTGGCATCTTTGTTTTTTAAACCTGGGTTCAGGGATATTTACAACCCAGTGGTTCTGGAGTCTTGAGGGATTTTACTTCCATTCTATTTCACAGTTGTTGGTTTCTGTAACATGGATTTCCATAGCTACCCTCAGCTTTGCTCGGAACAGTGGTTTGACCATGCTTTCACATATGTTAGGAGGGGAATATGCTTCTAGTTTTTATTTTATTTCTGTTACCACGAGGCACTTCCAACCCATCTCAACCTAGTGAAACAGCTCATTTCCCTGAGATCTGCTGAGTACATTGATATCAGGAGAAGCAAGTGGGAGTAAACACATTTTGTTTGTTCGTATGTTTGCTTTTTTCTAAACCTCACGTTGCCCAGAAGTGCCAGGAGGACCTGAAAATCCACAGTTGAGTGGAGAAAACAGAGGGGCAGCATTGTCACTCAGAGGCACTGCCCTGTCACCCAGCCATGAGATGTTCAAACATCCTCACATTAAAAAACTCTCAAAGAAAGAACTCCTTACATAGAATAGACAGAATTCCTCTAACGGCAGGTGGAAGCAAGTGAAGCCCACTACCTTTGCTTTTTAACTTGACCATGTAAGTAAATGTACCTTCAAATGGCCGTGTTTGTGGTTCCAAAATTAATCATATGGTTAAACCTATTCTACTTCTGTAAGCTGCTTTTGGCTCTAAAACGGACTGATATTTGGAATTGAGAATTTCCCAGCTTGTGCTTCCCTCCAAGCTGGCAATCCTAAATACTTCAGGGTAGCTCTCCTAGGAAACATGAGACTCGGAAAAAATCATGTTGAAAGAAGCCCCCTCTCAATAATTTTTTGGAACATGAAAGTGGAAGGATGTCTAACTGTCAGGAGTAAGCTTCTTTCTTCACGTACTTTGGTGTCTGCCTAATGGATACTAAATCAGAGAGCCTGCCTTCGAGGCTGTCACATCCCTCCACTAAAGTAACAGGGCTCTCAAGAATTTCTGTGTGGCTGTGGATTACATAGGAGGCTCATCAGTTTACCCTTCCAGGTCCCCTAATTATAGGTTCAACAGGGAAAAGCGAATCTAATGAGGAATCCCTTTCCCGGTGCAGTTATTTTTAGAGGCATGTGTAGGTGACGGGGATTCTATTCAAGTGCGTCCATTATATTTAAAGGTAACCATAGGGAGGGCGTGTGTTTTAATTATTTCTGCAGTCAAGCTTTCTTACCTGGCTCCCTTGTGATCAGCAAAACGCCCAGAGNTGCAGTTATTTTTAGAGGCATGTGTAGGTGACGGGGATTCTATTCAAGTGCGTCCATTATATTTAAAGGTAATCATAGGGAGGGCGTGTGTTTTAATTATTTCTGCAGTCGAGCTTTCTTACCTGGCTCCCTTGTGATCAGCAAAACGCCCAGAGACAGAGGGATGCTCAGCAGGCTGTGACAGCGGATCCAACCCATGACCTTCACCTCATTAGCAGCCTGACCCACCCAATCAGAGAAAAGCCTTCCTTTGATTCTGGTAGCATGGATGCGGCTGAGACAGGGAGAGCAATGGCCTCTTTGGTGGGGCTCCAAGGTGAAGCCAGGGCTCTGTTTGAAATGCTCCGTCAGTGCGGACATAGCAACTTAGGATGTCTTTCACTGTCTTTCTGCTCTCTGTATCTTGTTCTCTCTTTAATTAAAGTAACAAACTGCTCAAGTTACCCACTGATCTAAAGTAAATGCAAGTAACTTTGTGATCTTTATTTCCTTTTTCTCAGAAATGCATTAAATGCTCACAAATGTGCATTGAAATCCAGTATCTAGATCTTCAGAATTTTTTATTTAAAAAAATTTAACTGTCTACTTGAAATACTTCCAGACTTACAAAGTAAGTAGCAAAATAGTACAAAAAAATCCAATATACCATTCACCCAGCTTCCCCAAATGTTAACGTCTTACATCATCTTAGTATAATGATCCAAGCCAGGAAATTAACATAGAATATTATAACCTATCTATAGATCTTAAAATTTTTCCAATTGTCCCACTATTATCTTTTTTTCTTTCTGATCTAGAATATAGTCTCAAGTCGTGTATTGCATTTAGTGGTCCTGACTTCTTAGTCTCCTCCAATTTGGGACAATTTCCCACGTTTTCCTTATCTTTTATGACCTTAACACTTTTGAAAAACACCAATCAGTTATTTTGTAAAATCTTCCTCAATTTGAGATTATCTGTGTTTTCTTCATGCCAAATTAAGATTATGCATTTTTGGCACAAATATCACAATAGCGATATTGTGTCCTTTTCAGTGCATCACCCTGGGGAGAATACAGTGTTCATATGTCTCACTCTTGGTGATGTTAGTGTTGGTCACTTGGTTAAGTAGTGTCTGCCACTGTAAACAGACTGTTATCCCCTCTGAAATTAGAAAGTATGTTGCGGAGAGATACGTCAAGATTATATAAACATACTGTTTCTCACCATATTTACTTAATATCTTTGATTTTTTTTCACAGTTGTTTAGTAGCAGTTTTATTTTAATATATTCAAAAATTCTGTTTTATAAAAAATTCCCATTATGTCTTTATGAAATAAGAGTTAATAAATTACAAAATGGAGTGTCAAGAAATAGTAGTAACTTGAAGGGGATCACAAAGTACAAACTTTCATTTATAAAATAACTAAGTCATGGGCATGAAATGCACAGCATGGTGATTATGTCAATAGTACTGTATTGTGGGGTGCCTGGGTGGCTCATTTGGTTAAGCATCTGCCTTCAACTCATGTCATGATTCCAGGGTCCTGGGATCGAGCCCCACATGGGGCTCCCTGTTTCTCCCTGGGAGCCTGTTTCTCCCTCTCCCCCCCTTCATGCTCTCTCTTACTATCTCTCTCTCTCAAACAAATAAATAAAATCTTTAAAAACATAGTACTGTAGGTATATTTGACGGTTGCTAAAAGAATAGTCTTAAAAGTTCTCATCACAAGAAAAGAATTATAACTATGTATAATGACAGATGTTAACTAGACCTATGGTGGAGATCATTTTGCAATATACACAAATATCAAATAATTATATTGTATGCCTGAAACCACTACAATGTTAGATATCAATTACACTGCAATTAAAAAAATAGTAATGTTATTTTTTGAGGATGCTTTTATTTTTAAAAGAAAATATGTTGATATCTTTGGATTTTTACAACTAAAAGTATTAGTAGATGAATGAAATCAAAGAACTAAATAAATGGAGAGTTATTTCATGTTCATGATAGGAAGATTCAATATTGTCAAGACATTAGTTCTTTCCAATTTGTTCTAGAGAATTAATGTAATCCCAGTCAAATCCCAGCAACTTACTTTGTGAATATTGACAATCTGATTCAAAGTTTTATATAGAATGGCAAAAGACCCAGAATAGCCCATACAACGTTGAAGGAGCTGAACAAAGTTGGGGGACTGATGCTACCCAAGTTTAAGACCTACTATAAAGCTACAGTAATTAAGTAAGTGTGGTATTGGAGAAAGAATTGATAAATCAGTGGAACAAAATGGAGATAGACCCACATAATGTGGATAAGTGACCTTTGACAAAGAAGCAAAGGTAATACAATGGAACAAAGATAGACTTTTCAAGAAATGCTGCTGGGGCAACTGGACATCCACCTGCAAAAAACAGAGTTTAGACATTGACATTACATCCTTCAAAAAAATTAACTCAAAATGGACCACAGAATTGAATCTAAAATGAAAAACTATAAAACTCTTAGAAGATAACTAGAAGAAAACCCTAGATGACCTTGAGTGCGGAGATGACTTTTTAGATACTACACCAAAAGCACGATCCATCAAAGAAATCATTGATAAACTGAACCTCATTACAATGAAAACTCACTCTGCAAAGATAATGCCAAGAGAGTAACGAGACAAAACACAAACTGAGAGAAAGTATTTTCAAAAGACACATCTGATACATGTGTAAATATATAAAGAACTCTTAGAATTCAACAATAAGAAAACAAACAACACAATTTTAAAAAATGGGTCAAAGACCGCAGATACCTATGAAGATATACCGATGACAAATAAGGATATGAAAAGATGCTCCATACCATATACCATTGGGGAAATGTAAATTAAACACGATACCACTATCTACCCATTGGAATGGCCAAAAACCAGAAAACTGACAACACAAAATTCCAGCCAGAATATAGAGCAACAGGGACTCTCATTCACTGCTGGTGGGAATGCAGAATGGTACAGCCACTTTGAAAGAGAGTCTGGCAATTTCTTAGGAAACTAAACATATTCTTACTAGGTGATCCAGCAATCACGCTTCTTGGTATTAACCCAAGGAGTTGAAAAGTTATCTCCACCTACACAAACACCTGCACACAGGTGTTTACAGCAGCTTTATTCATAATTACTAAATCTTGGAAACAACCAAGATGTCCTTCAGTCAGTGAATGGATAAGTAAACCATGGTATACCCAAACAATGCTAAAAAGAAGTGAGCTATCAAGCCATGAAAAGACAGGAAGGAAACTTAAATGTATATCACTAAGTGAAATAAATCAATTTGAAAGGGCTGCATACTGTATGACTCCAACTATATGCCATTCTGGAAAAGGCCAAACTAAGAGACAGTAAAATTATCAGAGGTTTCTTGGTGTTAGAAGATGGAGAGGGATGAATAGTCAGAGCACAGACTTTTAGGGAGTGAAGATATTTTGTAGGATACCGTAATGATGAATACACGTCATTTCACATTTGTCTAAACCCACAGAATGCACAACAGCAAGAATAAACCCTAATGTACACTGTGGACCTTCGGTGATTATGATGAGAGTACCACTCTACAGGAGGAGGGTGAGAATGGGGAGGCTGTGCCTGTATGGGGCAGGGAGTGTATGGGTAATCTCTGTGCCTGCCTCTTAATTTTGCTCTGAACCTACTACTTCTCTTAAAAAAAATCAATTCTTGATGAAAAACAATTGTTAGTAGAACCATGTAACATTCTTTTAAAGATATGTCAAAAATTAAGAATATAGGGGTGAAAATAAAAAGCTTTCAGGTCTAAATCCCATTTTGTCATTGTTACTAACGGTCTTTGTTCTACCAACATCAATGCTGTAGTCTATGGTCTTCGGCACTGTCTTAGAATCTTTTCTTGGGTGAAAAAAGAATCCAACATATGATACATGAGCAAGGATGCTGTTTCAAAAATTCATGGAATGAAGCACATTTACTTATTCTAAATGGCTAGATCCAGTCTCTTTTCTCCCTTCTTTCATCACACTTATTGAAGCTTACTGTATGCCAGGCACAGATATAAAAAAGTGAATTAAACATAGTCCTGATCTCAAAAGAGTGCTATGTAAGGAATAACAGGATGGCATATATTTAGATCGGGGGCTGAGAGTGTTGGTTGGCAAAGTTTGGCCTAAGACCCCGTTATTCTGAAACCACGAAGTGAAAATCAAGGTGCAGTGTTGGAAGTGTTATAAAGGATTGAGGAGAAATCAGTATGAAGATGGAAATTTGGCAGAACCAATGCGTAATGAAGGGGGCTGAGTCATCTATCTTGCCCTTCTGGTTTTTGCTGCTGTGTGGTTCAGAATAAGGGCTAATAGTTACCGGTTTCTACGAAGAAAAATTTCACATGCACTGAACGTGAATGTGATTGAGTGGGTGTCCTTTGAGAGACACTGAAAAATCCCCAGCATCGCAGCTTGCTGGGAGCCAGTGCCAAGGGAAGAAGGCAGATGACCCCCCTTGATGTCTGACCATGACTAGAGGCTTGCTCTTCTCTACTTAATCCTGAATCATTTGGGAAAGGGCAAGCCTTGAACATACTTTATGCCTTTAAAAAGGCTAGTGAAAGGGTCTCATAACCTGTAAACTTTGTGACATTATTAAAGCATGCCAACTTTTAACCAGTAAATGATGGGTCTTTCTACCATTTGTGATTTAAATAATTTCTCCAAATCCCTCATTTCCCAGAATTTCTAAAAAGAATTTCAGGCATCGCTTCACGTATTTTCAGAGCATCATTTAAAAAATTTTTTATTGTGGTAAAATATATAAGTGCATCACTTTACAACAACTGAAGAGGTCAATTCATCCCATAAAATGGTGAATAATGAAAAGGCTGAAATAATACTTTCATTAGACAGATGTGCAGTAATATTTCTAACAGGGAACTCTTCATGGAGAAAAAGCTTATAGAAACAGGAAAAAAATAAGTAAGGATAGCTGTAAAAATGGAATGGAATCATAAGTATTTGTTTTGAAAATGGAGGTGTTATAAAATTTCCTGGGTTTCTTTTGACTATATAAGAGAATGGATAAAGGAAATACACCAGTCATTTTACTCTGCTGAGCTACATACCTGTTAGGTCATTGATGGGGAGAGTAATGCATATTCTCAGCCATTTCAGCTCCTTCTGTCTTTATTCTCATTTGATCATCCCCTTCAGCTGTTTTTATTGGAAGGCTGAATAGACCTGGATTGGAGATCAATAAGAATAATGATGACCAGTTCAATGACTCACATAGATGTCACTGCCAAGGCTGCAGGAAAAAGCTCTGATTTCCTATGAACCCCATTATCCCCAGCTCCCTGCGCCCCCCTTCTCAGGGCACCCTACCTGCTACTGAGTGGGTTAGCAGTTGCTGGATGGGGAAAAGCAGCTCTTTCCCCACACTGTTTCGCCAGGCCATGGGTTTAGTATCCCATGAAAAAGACAGCAAGCATGCCAATCATCAGACATTGAGGATTTAGTTCCTTCCAAGTCTCTGGGTAGATAATCATATTGTTAGTTATTGGAAATCTGATACTCCTTATAAGCGTTTATTAATAGCAGGGCAGTCTTGCTTGCTCAAAAACAGTAAAAAGCTCTTTATAACATGTTTCAATTTAATACAAACCAACATTATAGGAAAGTTAGATATAATTCAACTCCATTAGTAAAATGACATGCTATTTACAAATAAAATACTCAAATCCCACTGAGGTCTAATAACTCTCCCCATCCCTTCTCATCCATTCTCCTTGTAATGTTTTTTTGAACACTATTCCAAAAAATATGACTAATTGGTCTGATTCTTACAATGTTAAATCTTTCCATCTTGTTTCCTTAAGAAACATTTGGCTGTATTTTATTTTATTTTTTTTTTAAGATTTTATTTATTTATTTGACAGAGATAGAGACAGCCAGCGAGAGAGGGAACACAAGCAGGGGGAGTGGGAGAGGAAGAAGCAGGCTCATAGTGGAGGAGCCTGATGTGGGGCTCGATCCCATAACGCCAGGATCACGCCCTGAGCCGAAGGCAGACGCTTAACTGCTGTGCCACCCAGGCACCCCTTGGCTGTATTTTAAAATTTTAATCTGAAGCTGCAAGAAAAATGATTATCGGTTACCAAGTGGGATTTTACAAGGTAAGTGCTAGCCTTTGCGACATGGTCAGTGGCAGCGCTACAAAGAAAAAGCCCAGGTAGAAATGCGAATGGGCTCAGCAGATCCCTAAGAAGCCCCCAACTCCACCCTACACATTGTGTCTGTGAGCCAAGGAAGTGGGTGTGGCTGAGCAGAGCTGATGCCCTTGAGTGAAGAGAGGGGCAAAGAAGTAGACAGAAGATACTTTTTTTGGAGGTAGGAATGAGCTTTCTGTGGGGCACATGAGAACAGTTTCTGTGCCCCTTGGGCGTTACCACAGGTGCTTCCAAAGATGCTTATAATCACTGGGGTGCGGGGGCTGGGTCTTGTGAGGGCAGTGGCCCACTTCCTTAGGCAGCCACAGGATGGGAGCTGTGGCAGGGTGGCTCTTCCAGCTACCGCAGACCATGACCTTGACTTCCTGCCGGTGTCCTACGTCAGTGGCATCCACATTGTTTTAATACAAACCTGTTCTAGAAATGGATTTGAGTACTCTTATTTTGGGAAGTTTATTTACCAGCCAGATATGGTGAAGGATTCCAACTTAATCTAAAGATTGTATGGATAAGAAGCCCAGAAAGACTAGGCAAGCTTTGGAAGTATTCTCAGCAGGAAAGATGGTGAGTGAAGGAAAGGGTGTACTATTGTAAAGCATGGCCCCACTGAAGGCCTTTTTGGGGTGGAACTATTCTGACATTCTTAAATAAAAGTGTAAAGTGAGAAAAGAATGCAGAAATTGCACACACTGTAATTATGACTCCAAAAAATAAACAAATTTGTGCATATTACTATGACTGGGAAGAAACACAATAGAGTGTTAAAAATGTCATTTCTGCATGGTAGGGAATATGGATGAATTTGTCTTCCTTTCGCTTTTTCTTATTTCTAACATTTTCTATAATAAGCTTGAATATCTTTCCATAATGAAACATAACGAATAAACTAAGACACACACACGCACACACACACACTGAAAATATATTTTAAAGAGGATTTTAAACCATCCTAACTGCTGAGTTTATGTGGAGCCTGAAATTCCCACCGTAAGCCCATTTTTGGTTGAAAGCATTGACTTCAGGAGGGTCTCATTTTAAAATATGAAAGACTACACAGTAGAGGGTAACATTAATCCATTAATACCTCAGAATGAGAAACGCATCTGGTTTTCTAGCCTGGAGGAGGGCAGGGAGCATGAACTTGCAGGCATGGGGGAATACAGGGGGGTCTTGCTGAAGAAAGGTCCGGGTCTTGGGAATTCTGGTCCTGTGGAGGGCCCAGATCCTGAGGTAAATGTCTGAGAGGAAGTGGCACTGAAAGCTTTTTTCAAGGAGGGAAAGCTGGCCTGGCCCATGGGGAGGGCTAAGAAGAATGAGGTGGGGGAAACAAACTTGCTTCATGCTTTGCCCATGCCTCATGGTGCAGTGAACGTGATTGTTCAATCTCTGTGCAGGTATCTGTTTTCTTCCGGATAAATCCCTGGAAGTAAAACTACCGTATCAAAGGGTATGGATAATCTATAATCTAAGACTTTCAATAGCCCATTTCGAACCCATTGTAGATGAAAAGCACTGTTGACCGTGTGCCAGATTGGGAACACCTGGTCCTGAAGAATTTCCAGGAGACCTCACACAAAAAGGAACAGCCAGGCTCACTGCCCAGGGCCTCTTCGCTGACTTTTCTGAAAGGAACCAGCTAAATTCCTTTTTGGGTGAATGTTAGGACTCCCAGGGGGACTTACACAGGTGTACAGGAAGCGATTTTGAAGGCACTTCTTCCAAGGAGAAGCTAAAGCCACCTCAACGTGAAAGCGAGACACGCATCGCCAGGGCTCAAGCCACTGCTCGGGCTCTCGGGTGTATGTTCTAGCAGACTGTTTACAGCAGTCAAATATGACTGACTGTCTACTAGGGATCAAATTAACTGAAAATAAGCTCTGGAAGGCTGACAGCTTTAATTGTCATTTAATAGACCCATTTCCTAAACTCCCTAATATCTTGTGTTGATTGTGATTGTCGAGGGTCCCGTGAGTAAATCTAATTTAAATTGATGCTTAATTTGGCCAGGATTGAAGAATGACTGGGTGGCAATTGTGGAACAAAACTGGGTAAAATTTCCTTTCATCTGTTGGTGGTTAAAGCATTTGAACTTTAATACTTAAAGTACAGCCCATCTGGAATCCTTAAATGAAAGCTTTAATTCTCCGAGAAAGGATTTGAAGGTCTCTTTGTCTTCCACTGAAGGTTTTAAAAGGCAGTCAGCAATTAATAAATGAGATCATCAGCAAAATAAAATTCTTTTTAAACCGGATTTTAATAGGCTCATATCTCAACCTTGGCTTAGTAGTGTTTAGGATGAAAGGATACTGGTTATTTGTACGACCTCTGGGAGACCTATGATGATTGGGGGAGGGGCGGAAGAAATTATAATCCTTCAGCCATTCATGCTTGGAAGATTACTTTCCATAGGCACATAAATTATCCATGTCATGCTTTCCTTTGGGGAATGCTTGGAGGTTATTACAATAACCAGAAAATATATAATGAGTCAATATTTGCCACACTAGGCTTTTGTGGTTGTTCCTTCTTTCCCCTCATTCTCTATTAGGGTCATCCTTGTCAGTTAAAAAAAAAAGTCTGGATATATTTTCTTCACACAAGGCATTTCTCTGCTTTTCCCTGAACCCTCTTCTATAACAGATGCCGGGTGCACTTTACAACACATGAGGTTCTCATTAAACCTTCGCATGAAAGTGGGTTCTGCCACATAAATTAGTGGAAGCTTCTCTGACACTTAAGGATTATGTCCTGTTTATTGCCAGCAATCCAAAAGCAGGTTCATTGCAAATATGAGTCAGACAGGAGACACCATAGTCTACTTCCATCGATAGCCTTCAGGTTATTTCTCCAAACTTTGAGAAAAGGAAGTACTTTGGCCATGCCAGATGGTGACAAATAGTGCCTCTGAATCCCTAACACATGTTTACACCCCCCAAATTCTTAGATATAATAGTTGCATTGAAAAAGTCACTGTCAGTGGAAAAAATTTTTGAAGATTGATGCAGTTGGTACAGTCTCCAAAATCCGGGGTTAATAAACCATCCTGGGTTATAATATGAGAATGATATGGAAGAAGAAAAAAAGTCGATAGGTGATATTTAATATGAAAGATAAAATGAGTTTCTAGGTGATAGCTCAGATTTGGGGTAACTGCCTTGACTTTTTTTTTTTCCTATTTCTGTCTGGACTTTACCATAAGCTCTTTCACAAAGTGGCAATTATGATTTAAATATAAAACCAACAGAATTTGCTGTGATGAAATTTCTCGCCCTCATATTTCCTGATTGAATAAGAAGCTAATGTATAAAAGAACATGTTTCATTTTTTCTTAGGTAAATAGAAGATGTAGAAAAAAATGTGAATCTGAAATAATTAAAACAGTTTTTAGACTTCGGGGGAAAAAAAAAACCCTTAATATAGCCCTGTGGTTGGGAAAGATATCCAAGTTTCTTTTTCCAATATTCAAAAGCAAGGCCATGAGCTGGAGCTATTTGCTCATTTGAAGTAAATTGCCTTGACAGTGCGTAAGAGAGAAAAGAGCACTGAGATAATTGGGTTCAAAACAAGTGTTTGCAGAATGGAGACAGGAAGCTCTTTGCACAGATTAAAAGATGTGTAAATGAATGATTGGGTTAAAGGTTGTATCACAGAAAAGATACAAGGAGGGATCATAATTCAATAGAGTGTAAAAGAGAAAAGAGTATTTGGATTCCTATTTGGTAAACACAACTACCTACTGTGTGCAGCTAAGCATTTGGGGTGATTCAGGCGCATGCTGCACCAGGCACCATCGTGGGAGCCCTGTCTACAGCCCCTCGGCTTCTCGGAAGGTCACCTGCAGCTTTGGGGGGGCAGTTCCCAACCACGTTCTCCCTCAAGCATGTGGGTCTTTCTGCCAGAGGATGTTTTCTGGCTCCCCTGCCCGTGTACCTGCCAGGCCAGAAGTTCTGGAGAGTTCAGAAAATCTCAGACATGAGCCTCAAACAGTGAGGGATACGAGTTGATGGATAACCGTTTCTTGGTGGGACAATTCTGAGATGGATGTGAAATGCAGTATTTCAGAAGGTCCCGAGCTGAGGGAGGCACAGCTGCCCATGGTGGCAAAGTGCTTGCTCATAGGCTCTTCATTTGCCTTTCTTTACCCCGGCTCACTTCCCCAGAGCTATACTCTGCTTCTTTGGATCACCTCCCGAATAAACTACTTGTGCCTGGATTTTTCCTTAAGCTCTGCGCTGGGGAGAATCCAAACTAAGATATATGCTGAATAGATGTTGGGCAAAGAAAAATAGGGGGATGGTGTTATTTAAAAATAGTGGGTTTTTTTTTGAAATGTATAGAATTATTGAATCACTATATTGTACACCTGAAACTAATATAACACAATGTTAATTATACCTGAATGAAAAATTGATTTTTTAAATTTGCATTTCGAAGTACAGAGCCTAATGGGAATTGAGGATATTTTGAAGGAAAGGAGTGAGGGAAGGTTACAAAGAAGAGCCTTTGAGGGAAGTAGCAAGTTTACTCTTGGATTGTTGTGATGTGTCATTGAGTGGAAGGTTGGGGTGAAAGGTGGCTTTGGGGACCATCACAAAGTGTGCATCATCTGAATGATTGACAAGGGAACTAGGAAGAAAAGATTTGGGGGGGAACCCCACAAGGAATAAATATGTTTAGCATGTGAAGTCCTTAGGATTCCAGGTCTTTCCCCTCAGCTTGTCATATCAGCTTTTCACTCGTCTATACAGGAGTGGGGAACAGAGTCACATGTGCATTCACAGCTACATGTTTTCCCTTCTCTTTAGAAAAAGACCACGGTGGGGAAATGAAGGCAAAGAGATCTTAATGTACTCAGGGCTAAATGACCCCAGAGTGTACCGTGTATGTGTGTGTGTGGGGGGGTCGTCTGTTTGCTTCAAACATCTCAAGACACAAACAAAAAATGCCTTAATACAGAATAACACCTGCTCGATAGCTCAAGTTGACAAGGATACATTAGAGCTGTTTATTCTTAAAAGCATCTTAATTTTGTTGGATCCTCTTGGCATTCAATGATATCCATTAACCTAGGCTGTTTTCGAAACTGATGTTACAGTCCTGTTTCATATTTTAAAGCTCATATCATATTTTTAAACTCTTTCCCCACTCAGGCTTTTAATAAATTTATATAGTTCTAGTTTGGATTAATAGGAAGGTTACCTTCCTGGAGTTTGTAACCCACCGGGCCGAGGTCTGCTCTCAAGGTTATGAGTTGAGTTACGAGATGACAGAATGACAACGGTAAAATGGAAATGATTTTCCCAACCAGCCTCTCTCACCATCTGATGTGTGGAATTTTTTCCAGCTTTCACAGCTGAGGCATTGCTAATTGTTGAATTTGCATTAAGATTGTAAGCTCTGGCAAGCCTGAAATTCATTTTGGCTCATTTCCTCAGCCTCATTCCACAAATAGTATCTCCAGCCCCAAATGCTGAGGCCAAGGGAGAAAGATCCTGAGTAGTGTAAGGCGTAACTCTGGTCTTTTTCTTATTGTAGAAAGATGCTTTTGATAGCAGTGAAAAAAAATTCTAAAAATTAGAACGTGTTCCCTTAGCAATACCTTTTATGTGTCATTGTAGACCAAAGTCCTTCACAGTCTGTGGAGGAGGGACTGCGTTTTTCCATAGCAGGACATTTTGGGTGGAGGGAAGATTAGTTCTTTTGGGGGAATTTTGATCATTTCTTTTTAGCTTCTTTCCATTCTAGCAACACCTCAGAGATGGTGGCTATGTGGGAGGTCGATCTATGTTTAAATCAACACTGATTCAACAATATATTTAAGCCTTTCTTCAGAATTCATCATGTGGTGACAGCAAAAACAATTTCAACGATAAATGAACATTTTTTTGAGGATGGGGATTTTTTTTAATGCTTAAAATACTACATTAAATGATTGCACTTCTCTGAATTATAAAGAGCTAATGTGGACAGCTTTAAATGGCATGATGTTTTTCTTCCCATGATTTCAGTTGATTTTACTAAAAATGGGGTTTGGATGTCATAGGGACAAGTAACACTGCAAACCCACTCCCATTTTCCTCTTACTAACCAAATGCAGTCACTTTCTTGACAGCAATTAGGGTAAGTAACAATTTTTCCATCTTAAAGTTAGCTTTTAAGAGCATTTATCTACATTCAGAGATTCGATAAACACATCCAAGCTCACTACCTGCATCGATCATAATATAAAATTTGATCTTTTCTCCTTTGCATTTTTCCTAGACTGATAAACCATTATTATTTTATTTTATTAATGAATTAAATGTCTTTAGATATCAAATTGGCAAATAATCCTATGTAATAGCCAAGATAAGAACAAAGGAAAAGATAAAAACAAAACAAACCCCTCACTCCTCCAAATGAGAAACTCAATAAAATATGGTTGGTTAAATGGATTCTGGGAGAAGAGAAATTTGAGACAAATAAATCACTGATTTATTACATGTTTTGAATTTCGAATTGCTTTGGGATAATATGGATGCAAATATAAACAACTGGGACAGCTCAGTGCTTATATTTGTATATAAACAGGAAGAGAAATGGCCATACTAGGGTTATATATTTCTTGATGAAGAGAGCAGAAAATGACACTAAGACCTTGTGATCAGCTTGTGCAGATGCTTCAGTTTATAGTATAATGTTTATATTCAAGGAAAAGGACTGAATGTGGAGACAGAGCTTGACGAATTCAGAACTGGGGAGTGGAGGTGGGAAATAAAAAAGGACGATGTTACAGATTATTCGTTGTTTTGATTCGAATCACCCCACAATTTAGTGACTTAAACAACAATCGTTTTATCATCTCTCATAACTTGTGTGAGTTGGAAGGACTCGGCTGGGTGTTACTGGCTTGGGATCTCTCATGCGACTGCAGCCAGAGAGTGGTTGGAGCTGAAACTGACGGAAACAGGGCTGGAGCAGCTTGAGCCATGGCTAGACATTCTCATGTCACACTTGCCATTCTTCTCCCTGGGATTTGCTGCCATGGGCTAGTCTGGGTTTCCATGCACATAGCAGTTTCAGAGCAGTTAGGCAGCTTATATGGTGACTTAGGGGGTCTAAGGCCAGTGCCCTAATGAGCAAGCAAGAAACGTTAAAGTTTATGACTTAGTCTCAGAAATCACTGTCAGTTCTACCATGCTCTACTAGTTACCAGTAAGTCCCAAACCTGCCCAGATTTAAAGGAAGAAATAGGATCCATTTCTTGATGGAGTATCAAACTTCTAGAACACTGGAACAGGAGATACTTTGGTATCTCCCTTTGGGAAGTAAAGTCTGGCACAGATGGCCAGGTAAAAGTAAAGCAAAACAAACAAAAATAAAATGAAAAACAAACAAACAAAAAAACTCAACAAAAAAACCAATAGTGGTGGGCCTTTTGTGTGTCACACACCCCCCCCCCACTCAGCCAGGCACACCCTCCATTCTTGACCTCTTCTGCCCCTATTCCTTTTGATCCCAACCTGCTTTGAGTTGTTGGTGTTTTCCCAGTTATGGATTTGGGGATCCAAATCTGGAAGCTGTGGCTCCTGGCCCTTCCTGGATTTGTGTCCTTCCTAAATTGGGTACCATCTCTCTGTATGGGGTCCACTTTAACCATCCTTTCTCTGTGTGTTTTGTGTGGGCATTTGCTTTCTTAGCCCCCATTGCCAATGGATCTCATCCCTTTCCCCACATTGCTAGGTCAGTCCCTGTGCCACAGTGAGTGCTGTGGGAAATTCACGAGCATGGGAGGACGATATTGACTCAGGACTGGAGAAAGACATGGAGCTTTTGCATTTTGTACCAGCTGCCTCTTTGAGGAGTTGGTGAAGAGGAAGCCGAAAAAAAAGACCAAAGTTGAACTCATGCCTAAAAAGTTGGGGCTATAAGAACCTAAAAGATCACATATTCCAGTCTGCATTTTACAAGTGAGGGACTTGAAGTCCAGTGAGATCTACTGATTTTCTCATGAACACTAATACCAGGCACTTGAATTAAGGTCTCCTGACTTCTATGTAGGGACACATGGAGAAAGTTTTAGGTGCCCCAAACACAGTCATTAGCAACACACATTTAATTTTGCTGTTTTGTTTTGTTTTTAAAAGTAACTGTCAATAAGCATTCAATACATTTGTTTACATTTTTTAACCTTCCAAAGAGATAGTACTCTTGGTATTTAAAATACAAGAACCACGTAGGTACTTTGGAGTGGTGGGAGCACATGCTTTCATCTTGGCCTGACTCTGCAAGGGACTGAGGAACACCTGCTCACCATGGTAGTCCCTCATCGTTAGGTTCTTCTGTCTGCTCTCAAATTTAACTGGTACCTGAGGCTTGACAGAGATCAATGGAGATCAACACTGGTGATGAATTCTTATCCTGCTCCCTCTGACAAACTTGCTTCTGAGCCACAGCCGAAATTTGGGACACTTTGAACAAACTTCAAATGATTCTTTACTGCATCCCCAATGTCAGGGTCTCTACTGGGAAAAGGCTGTGGGTAAAGAGTAAGCTGCTGGAAAATTCTAGAACCTTCTCTCCTACCCCTCGGGTTTTTCAAAGTAGAGATATATAAAGGATGGCCAAATGATTCCTTGGGTAATATATAATTCACTGTCCTCAGAAGGTTCAATGAGATACTGGTATTATATTTAAATGTTAGACAGTTAAAAGTAAGTTACTGACTGGAGTGTCAGCAGATTGTAATAGATAGAGAATGGCATTTTGGAATCAGAACCCCAGGGACCCAATTTTAGCTACACTACCTAATGGCTGGATGAGCTTGGTAACATGGTTTTCTTTGATCAATTTTAGGTTCTTAGCCTATACAATGAAACCATTCCTGTTATGAACTGAATTGTATCTCCTCCTCCCCTAATGTATATGTTGAAGTCCTAATCCCCAGTACTTCAGAATGTGACCATATATGAAAATGGGTCTTTAAAAAGGTAATCAAGATAAGGGGTGCCTGGGTGGCTCAGTAGGTTAAGGTCTGACTCTCGGTTTTGGCTCAGGTTATGATGTCAGGGTTGTGAGATGGAGCCCCTTGTGGGGCCCCATGCTCAGCAGGGAGTCTGCTTGGGGATTCTCTCTCTCTCCCTCTGCCCTTCCCCCTGCCCCAGCTTGCACAAGCACACTCATGCTTTCTCTCAGTCTCTTTCTAAAATAAACGAATAAATCTTAAAAAAAAAAAAAAGGCAATCAGGGGTGACGTGAAGTCATATGGCTGTCTGTAATCCAATATGACTATCGTCCTTATAAGGAGAGGAGATTAGGACAGAGATACACATAAAGGGAAGACTTGTGAAGACACGTGGGAAGAGAACCATCTACAAGCCAAGGAGGGAAACCTTAGAAGAAATCAACTATGTTAGCACCTTGTTCTTAGATGTCTAGCATTCAGAATTGTGAGAAAAGTAATTTCCTTCATTTAAGCCACCAGTCTGTGAAACTTTGTTATGGCAACCCTAGCAAACTGATACAATGCCTTTGGAAAGATTTTAAAATTTTAAATCACTATATAAATATAAAAGTATTACTCAAACAATATAAATAGCTACTGTCCCTCAACACTTTGCATCTGAAGGAATCTGAGACCTGGGGAGTTAGGCAGATCCAAAAAGGACCCAAAAAGCTATGGAGTCTCTAAGACTCCAATAATCAGTGTGTCTAAAGGACATTTCTTACCCTGGGCTCATTTAATAACAAGATGTGATGGGAGCTGAGGCATTTTCTAGGTCTGGTCATATTCTAGGCTGTGTCAGGAGACCCAGAAGGAAGGAGAAAAGGAAGCTTTGTTCCATGCTCATACTAATGGCTATCTTCCAGCCCAGAAAGAGAATCCAGTTCCCTTCTTACCACTCAGAATCCCCAAATGTAGGTGAATTGGCAGTCAATTTCTAAGAAAGAATCTGAATCAGGGGATGAAAAGTGGTTTTATTCAGAAAAAAGGAATCACCTTAGGTTTCATAAGGGGCAGAATAAATGCACTAAATTCTAGATGCTTATTTTGATTTGCGTTGGATAGAAGTAATTTTTCTAGTCTATACTTTTCAACTCAATGTTTATTTAGTCAAGCTCCTGGAGAACTAGTCGCTGCGCTGAGAGCATTATGGGGTAGATTGAACACATGGAAAGTCATGAGCCCTTTTTTTGCAGTTGATACAACATAATTTGTGTGAGACAGGCTGACAGCAGCCCAGCAAGCATGCATCAAACGAGTTTGCAAGGAAAAAAAAGCATGCAAGGCAAAGTTGGGCGAAAACGTTTATACTTTTGTCTTTTAGTCGAGAAGGTATCTTCCTGAGGTCTGTGTAGGGGACTCAGTCATTTCTGTTAAAAAGACTCAGAATTCGTATCTAAGGCTTCCACACAGATTTAATTTGAATCCACTTCCTAAACCATGGTATATTTTCTTTGCACAAGTCTTCACGAGCTCCAGCAAGAGAATTGTAATTAGAACCCTGGCAAGAAGAATTATCAATTCGGAAGCTGAGGGGAGAAAGAAAAAAATTCTTAAGTAACTTTTGTGCGACACCTCGATTTGTAATTCACTTAAAAAAAAAAAACCAACAAAACTATAAGGATTAAAGCTCTTGGTTTGATAGTAATGAGCAACATAAAAATTATAGTGAATCAGAACAAGTTATCATCAGTGGAGTGCTTTGATCAACCTAAAATGAAAGGCAATTTGTAACTATAAATGGTTCCTTTTTAATCAGATTAATTGTGTTGCTCTGTTTTGGGGGTGAAAGCTGAAGCATCTGAAATTCAGGCTAGGTAATGATGGTAAACATTATCGAAGGAACAATTATCTTGCAGGGTTTGTCAGGGCATTTCATTTCTATCACTTACAGAAGCAATCATTTCATTAGGAATTTTATCCCTAATTTCATTTTCTAAAAATGAAATGCTTTTATTTTTTTAAAGATTTTATTTATTCGACAGAGATAGAGACAGCCAGCGAGAGAGGGAACACAAGCAGGGGGAGTGGGAGAGGAAGAAGCAGGCTCATAGCGGAGGAGCCTGATGCGGGGCTCGATCCCATAACGCCAGGATCACGCCCTGAGCCAAAGGCAGATGCTTAACCGCTGT
The DNA here is from genome assembly GCF_002007445.2 of Ailuropoda melanoleuca. Classification (NCBI taxonomy): domain Eukaryota; kingdom Metazoa; phylum Chordata; class Mammalia; order Carnivora; family Ursidae; genus Ailuropoda; species Ailuropoda melanoleuca. Next base: position 74,710,326 of record NC_048224.1, on the reverse strand, counting down.
GCCACCCAGGCGCCCCATCATTTTCTAAAAATGAATCCTTTAGAAAAAGATGAGTTAAAAAGTGTTTTCGGAGAAGGCACAGATCCAAAAAATGAGTGCCCAAGTTAGAACTCAGTGAGGTCTGGGTGAGGGGAAAATTTTCAGAGAAATCAGGCAGAGAAGGGAGTAGCAGCGGCCATGGCACAGGCGAGGGAGACGTTCAGACTGGACTCCAAAGGGCTAGACATGGCGCTTCCCTTATCAGCGGCTGTACCTCAGGCGATTACTTCTTCCGCTGAGGAAATGCTGTTATCAGCTTCTCTTCCTTTGTCCCTTATCTCTCCCGACACAGTCAGGAAGAACAGTCTGGTAATTGATGAGTGTGGCTTGGGAAGAACCTCTGTTCTCTTAGCCCATGCACCAAATGCCTGGATACAGATCTTCTGGGAGTTCTTTCAAGAGTCGGATGCCTAACCGACTGATATACCCAGGTGCCCTTCGAACTGTAAGCTTATTTTAAATGTTCCTCTCAAGTCCTTGCTCCCCTTAAAGCCTTCCTTTATTGTCCCAAGATCAGAGGAAGGTGGTGTGTTACCATTGTGGTGGCATAACAAGCTTGAAAGTCAGGCTTGGGGAAGAGATTTTAGAATTTTATGTAAGGGAAGCCTCAAGTGGAAGAGAGATGGAGAAACCATTCCTTCCTGCTTCAGGTCCACACTGGAAAGGAGAGGAGAGACAGGCTGAGCTTTTGCCTGTTAGGTGAGTGGAAGGAAGTACAGTGGTTTTCTGTTTGATACACCAGGAGGCTGCAGGGGCTATGGGAAGAACCTGTGAGCCTGAGGTCTCAGGGAGAATGCAGCTGAGGCTCAGTATTTTCTAGAACCAATAAGGGCTGGAGGCAGACGTTGTCATTGGCTGGCAAAGTGGGGACATTGCTGGAGTGCCAGCAGAGAGGTTAAGTCATGAGTTTCACACTCCAGGAGCCACTGTTGTGAATGTTGTCAGGGTAAGCAGTGATCAGATGGGTAAGAGGCACCTGACCGGTGGCCAAAGGAGTCATAGAGCTCTAAGAACCTCTGTGTTTCAGAGCCACAAGGCCATGCGAACTCATTCCTTTATTCGACCCAATACCACTAGAAGAGAGGCTTGCAGATATAGGAGACATTGAGCAGATTAGACAAAATCAAGTACATTTTCTCCCCACTAGGACCGGACAAAATTTAGACTTTCTCAGCATCTGAGTTATAGTGTGAAAATTGTGCAAGTCTGCTAGATTTGTATATGCCTAAAGGGGAATTTCTTGGTTTGCAGAATCCAAAGGGTGGTAGGGGAGATGAGCTAAGCTTTAAGAAGGGAACAGGCTCACCTGGAGGCAGGAGCCCAGCTTACTGTCTTCTTCACTAATCTCTGCTTTGCTCGCTACTGACCTTTCTCGCTACTGACCAGTTCCTTCACATGAAGAAGTTTTATATTTTATATTTCAACCATTAGAAGAAGAGAGACCTCCCTCACGTTTGTTTTGATCATGAGTTCAAAATCCTGGGGAAGGACTGATTGGATTTAGTTTGAGTGAGATGTCCCACTTGGACCAATCAGCAGTAGCCTTGGGTATGGTATTTGCAATGCCCCTCTACCTCTTGGATCAGTTGCCTACTCCTGAACCAACAAACCATGATTAGGGAGTCAGGGACATGTAAATCCAGGATGGTTTCCATGGTAACCATGTGTTGGAAGGCCTGTTCCCCGGAGAAGGTAAGAATGAGGATGATGTTGAAAGAAAGTACCCACTTGGACAGCAATGTGGCATGAACCCCCTGTCAGCATGTGCACACCCAGGACATTCTAGGTTCCTGGGAACGATGGAATGTTCAGAGGCTCATGCAGGGAAATCCACAGTAATCATGGCAGCCTCCAAGACGGACCCAGTGATTTCCTCCCACATGAGTTGTTAACACATGTTGCATCTAGGCCAGCCTGTGTGAGCAATAAAACCCAGGGGAGATGGTGGTGTGTGGCTTTGGAAGTTGGATCATAAATGGCGTCAGGACTTCCACCTGCGCTTGTGGGTTACTTGCTCTGCTTCTGGGAACACTCAAACAGCCCTGGGAGAAGTTCACGTAGACAGAACCGGAAGCCTCCTACCAACAGCCAAAACCAATTGCGAGTCATGCGAGTGGGCCATCTTGGAAGCTGATCCTCTTCTGTTCAGAAAATTGCAGCTCTCGTGGATATCTCACTGCAATTTCATGAATGGCTCCTCCAAGTCAAACTACCCAGCTAAATTGCTCCCAAATTCCTGACCTAGATAGGTACGGAACACAACACGTGCCTATTGTTTTCTTAAGCTACTGCATTTTGGAGTAGTTTATTATGTGTGGTTAATTTCTCAAACCAATTAAATTGGGGTAAACGTTCTAGGCCTGAAGTAGCCAAAAAGTCCGTCTCATATGACTCAGAGAGGAAATGGCCAGAGAATTGTATATTATAGTTTTCTGTGGGTTCTACAGATATTCTGTCAAAAAGAAAAAGAAAAAAAGAATTCAGAAAACAAAGAATCGGGCATGTATTTTACCTAGTTTGCTAATATCACCAGCATATCAAGTGCAACTCAAGAGAAAAAAAATCCAACCCTGGAAAAGCGTTGGGAATATCTGCGTTTTCCTCCCAGCTGTTGGTCCTCATTAAGCTATTTCTGCCCCAACCTCTCTAGGCGGCTGAGGATCACCTGAGATAACGAAGGTGGAAGTGCTCTCAACATTTTCCACGCCCTGCAAATATCACGTGTCACTGTTAAAATCATGAGGCCAAAGAGCATGGATGTGGATTAGAACTGGAAACTGGGAAAGAGAAGGGGGGGCCGAGAAATAGGTGAGAAACGTCTTATTTTCCCTCTAATAAAATGGCATCCTAATAAGAGGAATATATTTTTTAGTTTTTGAGTGTTATCAAAATATTCTTTGAATGTTATCTTAGTATTGTTTGGGGATGTCTTTGTATGTAGAGAAAAGATGAAATCAGATCTCCAGAAAGCCCGTGAGGTGCAGAGTTGGTAATAAGTGGATTCCTAATAATTCTGTTTCCTGGCACGCTCCTGACATCCTGCAGCATAAGGCAAATGCAGCTGGCTACCGGGGTCACAGCTCCGGCTAACCCATCACGCTCGCTGATGTATGACTTCACCCCTCTGAATGTGTTCTCCATATCAGTCTTCCCACAGGGACCCCATACCTCAGCAGGTATATTTCATGAGTAGAGGTGTAACTGATGAATCTTCTAATTTTATAGTCTGAAATGGGATGATAAAACGCTAGATTTATAGATAGTGTTTCATTGTGCAAAACACTCACGTTCCTTATTCCCATCTGGTGTGAAGAAAAGAAATTTGTTCTCCCTTTAACGTGTCATGCTGTTAAATGTATGTTGCTTAAGATCTGGAGGAGTTGAAGCCTCGCTATCCACCAGCATAAAAGATACGATGCTGTGGGCAATACTTTCGTGCAAGCAGACCTTAACCAAAGGCATTTTATTGACGGTGCAGTTATTTTTTATTTTGGAAGGGGAAGATAAACCTTTATGTCCTGGTTTATTAACAAAACCTGTCCTCAAATTAGGATGGGCTTTCTTAGGTACTCACGTGGCTGCCAATTCCTCCCCAAATTTCATGCCGTGAAGCGTGCAGACTGCTCCATTGTCCTAGTGTATCAGAAATTCTGCCAAAGGAGTGCATTTTCAACTGCAGCCTTCTCAAGCTATGGCCCTGCAAAATGGCTTCTGATAGATTGCAAGGGAATGAAAATGCAATTTTCCTCTCCTGAAACCAGAATCAGAATTTCTCCCCTGTACCTAACAGGGACTGCCCTTCTGACTCTCTCAATTCCATAGAAAGAACACTTGTACACACGTACTTTTATATTTAGCATATACTCTCATTAACATGTCATTTCTCTTATGGGAGAACAAAATTAGGTATTCATCTCATTACAATAGAGGAGATACACAAAAATAAGAGAGTCACAGAGGAGATGAGAGAGGAAAAATACCGGAAAAGGCATGTGTGTTATTCAAAATCACTACATTTGCATAATACAGGTCTTTTGGTCTTTATATAACTAAGACCTCAAAAAAGGAAGAAGCAATGCAAAATGAATCTATGAAGGAGTGATGAGTATCACAGAGCAAAACCTTTCTTTCTTTTTTTTTTTTTTGCATAATGTTAGGTAGTAGCATTTCCCACCTTATTAACATCAGCGTGTGTGTGTGTGTGTGTGTGCGCGCGCGCGTGCGCGCGCCCGCGCGTGGCTGTGGGTGTATGTGTGTGTTGATACCAGTCGATACTGCTTTATGATTGTTTCACTTTATTATTTGACTTCTTAGCACTTTCTGTTTTGTGTTCTGGACCAACATCTTTCAGGAGCCTACTTAATTTTATCTTTTTATATTGAAATGACAAGACTTTTTCTGTATGAAAATACACGATTTGAAAAAATTTTTAAAGTGAATGTTTTTTTAAAAACTGTGAAATAAGCAAATTGAGGGCATGTAAATAAGGCACAATTAAGATAGGAGAGCTAATTTTCCCCAACGTGTAAGCGATTTTTTTTTCTAAGATTATCGCGGTAAGCGTTTCTTCTTGCCGGCACGGGCGCCCTCACTGCCACACCCCCTCCCTGTCAATGGTCAGTTGGTGGGCTGGAGTGCTGCCGCGCAGCTCCCGTTCTCATCGCTTTGTAACAAGGTAACATTTCAAATGCAAGAGAAGATAACTGGTTCTAATGCTCTTGCGAAGCAGGGAGAAGGGAGGAGTGTACGAAAATATTCTACTTTTAGTAATTGGTTTAAAAAACTCCGATTTCCCAAATGTTGCCTTCAAATGCTATCTCACTTTCTTGTCCTCCGAGAAGCTAGCTGCTGCCATGGTGCTGAGCCAGCCCGCTGACTCTTGGGCCACCTCCTTATGGTTGAAAGTATGGGATGGGGTTGCGGTCCCTTAAGCCTCCTACCGTGCGCTCTCTTTCTCTCTAAAATAAATAAATAAATCTTAAAAAAAAAAAAAAAAGTTTGAGGTGGACCCTGGATGTTTGGTCTACTTTTTTTTTTTTTTTTTTTTTGGCGTGAATTGTGTGTGTGGGAGGGCATGTGTGTATTTATAAGTGTGTGTGTGTGTGTGCATTCCTCTTTAATTTGGGGGGGATTTTAAGAATTCATATATTTAGACTTGCATTAAGTAGCAGATTATGGGCTGCGTGTGGTTCCATGTGTATTTGTTTCAGAAACCCTGTTCCATTCACTAGTAAGGCACCAGTGACCCCTAAGAATGATATATTAAGTTTGGGGATGGGCATGTATTTTTCAAACCTTCAGAATATCTGATTGAGTTTTTTCTTTATCAAAAGATAATACATTAAAGATTAATTTCAAAGCACTAGTTAGCATTATCCAAATCCTCTTGTAAAGATTGGCAAACTTATAAATACTTAAATAGGGGAAAACCCTGTTACTCATCTTATTTTTAAGAAACTAATATATTCAATATATGTATATATGCATATGTACGAAAAATAATGTGTTCATCATAGAAAGGGATTTTTAATAGCCCATTTCCTTGTCACATTAAGAAACAATCTGCTTTTCTCTAAATATTGGCATATATTTCATTATTTTCAACCACAGGTGTTATCTAATATTAACAGGGGACTTTCGGGAGATCTCAAAGCGATGTTAGGAAGAGAAAAACAAATACTCAGCACAGAGTCATTAGGAAGGGAGAGAAAGAATCATTACAGTTGGCAATTATTCAGCACTTGTTTTGCACCAGCCATTTTTATGTATTTAAGTATTATCTCATTTAACACAAACTATCTCATTTAAATGTCACCACGATGCCCACAGGGTTGCTATTTGAAGGTAGATATAGAGATGTTTAAGAAGCTTGATGAATAATAAGGATATAAACTGAGTGAAGTGATAGTGACATGTGACATAGGGTCAGAGAAGGCTTGTTAGGGAGGCGGCCCTTCGAGAGAGTGGCTGAGGAGAGGAGGAGGCATGAGATGGCATTGATCTGGTCATGCAGATGAGAGACCCACCTTTTGCTCAGCCTGGAGGGCTTCGTTCCAGGTAAACAGACACAACCAGGCATCATTTTACTGGCTGGGTAGTATCCTACCATATAGTTGTGCCATGGCTTCTCTCTTGTTTTTGAACATTTAATTCCATTTTTTGCTGCTATCAACAATGCTACAATGAATGCTCATATATCCTAAGCCCTCCTGATTATTTGCCTTAGTTAAACTCCCAGAAGTCGGATTCTGTAGTCAACATGTCTAGGCACTGAACATTTTACCCACAATTCTACACAACCCTGTGTGGCTTGTAGATGGTAGCAGCAGGACATAAAGCCCAGGCCGTCTAACCCAGGGCAAGGTTCCAACCACTAGGAGACTCTTCTATAGTCCCATTGGGAGCTCCTCCACATTTTTTTTTTTTATCTTTAAATATTTGCCAACCTGGTAATTAGGAATTTTGCAAATTCTTATAATTTGTCTCTCCCTCTCAACATGCTCAATAATGAAAACATTATCTTCCTCACTAACCAAAAAGAAAAGAAAAATCCAATTTCCTGTCCTGTGTTAGTATTTTGTTTATTGTCATCACCATCCATTTGGTCACCGAGACTGAAAATCTTTTTTTTTTTTTTAAGACTTTATTTGAGAGGGAGAGCACATGAAAAGGGGGGAGGGACACAAGGAAGGGGAGAAGCAGACTCCCCACTGAGGAGGGAACCCAATGTGGGAGTCGATCCCAGGACCCTGGGATCACAGTCTGAGCCGAAGGCAGACGTTTAACTGACTGAGCCACCCAGACACCCCAGAGATGGGAAATCTTGCTGGTCTCTTCCCTCCTGTTCACCAGCCATATCCCATCAGCCACTAAACCTTGCCCATTCTACCTCCTCTCTCCATATTTGTCTCACTTGTCCAGCTCCACTACCATGGACTTCCTGCAAGACCTTCATATTTTCCATATAATCTATATTCCCTGTGTTCTGTATTCAGTATATCTTGGTGTCTAGTATTCCAAACCTCCCCAGTGCCTCTGGTGGTCTGTCTGAGAGGAAGGGTATGGGAAAGGGTCTCAAAACACCCCAGCTTCAATCCTTTCCATGTTCCTCATTGTCACAATCCCTACAACACCAAGCTCAAACACTGTCATTGAGTGTGTTGGTCTTTCACAGTTGGCCCTGGTTGCCCCTTCATCTCCGAGCCTGTCTTTCCCCTCTTCGTCATTCCCTCAGCTCCAGCCCCTGCCATATTTCCAGTCTTCGCAGGAGCTATGCTTCTCTGGCCTTTTCTGATTTGGCTCTGCTTGGTCACTCTTTACTTATACTTTCAGGGCTGGTCCATGCCCTGTGGGACGCCTTCACTGGCCTCTAGAGTCATTGCTGGGCATCTTGTCCTTCAGGTCATCTATATATCTTGTGCACACCACCAGCAGAGCCACATGAAAGGGATTTCCATTCCTGGGGGCAAACAACAAACCTTGGATGGAGCAGTAGATAGAAGAAATACAGTGGAATTCTTTTAGTGAATTTATCATGGGGGGTTAACAAAAGAACCCATATCATGAGGAGGTTGTGAGGTAATGAATATAAAGCCCTTAGATGCATGCCTGGCTCACTTAGGATATGTTAATTATCATTATTGTTATTCATTCAACATGTATTTCTGATCCGATGAACAGTGTAATACGAGAAACAAAGCAAATTCACAGTGAGTTAATAAATGAATCCAAAAAGCTATAGAATACGGGAGACCTATTTCTTTCCTGAATGATATCAAACAATACTGCTGTGTTCTCTTACAGAAATTACCTTTAAGTGTCTGAGATCATAAAATAATATTAATCCTTATTGTGATCGCAACAACAATAAAACCGATGAAGATAATAAGCCTAATAGTCAGTGCTTACTCTGTACCAGTCCCTACCAGGCTAAATATTTTCTGTGAGTTACCTCATTGAATTTCCACGGAAACCTCTCAAAGTCAGATTTTTTTGTCCCCTTTGGACAGAAGAAAACCCCTGAAACTTAGGAATTTCCTTGTGCAAGCTTCCATAATTGGAAAGAGTGGAACGAGGGTTTGAAGGAGGTATAATTCATCGTGATTTCACCAAGTCCTTGGTGCACCTGGGCCTGGCCTCTGCTTCAAGCCTCTGTTGGAACATTACCTTCGGGCTGTATGTGCAAAGGTCCTTCCCCTGGGGGCAGAAGGAAGGCACACTTGCAACATGTCCTGCTTGAGGAGAATCGGAATCACCCTCTTGGTCATCATCCGTGTGCACTTTGGAAAATGCTTTTGAGAGTTGCAGGCAATAAGACTGTCTGAATTCCAAGTTCCGTCACTGTGAGCTTTAGAATTTCGCGTGCTTAGGGACCTTTTTCTTTCTTTCTTTCTTTTTTTTTTTTAAGATTTTATTTATTTGACAGAGATAGAGACAGCCAGCGAGAGAGGGAACACAAGAGGAAGAAGCAGGCTCCTAGCGGAGGAGCCCGATGTGGGGCTCGATCCCATAACGCCAGGATCATGCCCTGAGCCGAAGGCAGACGCTTAACCGCTGTGCCACCCAGGCGCCCCAGGGACCTTTTCTATGCTTCCGAGTAGATTTGTGTAGCTACAAGGGGAGGAAGTATGGACGCCACTCTTGTAGACTCCGCATCCGGCAGGTGCTGAGCAAAAGTCAAGTGGGGAGAGAAGGTTGTATTTGAGAAATGTTATTCAGTTGGATTTTAAAAATAGGGTATTTAGAACATCATATCAATGCTTAATAATATGTCTATGCATTGAATCTTATTTCCAAAAAGACTACAGCATGTGCTATGGTCTAGATAGAATAAAAAGAGAAAAACTCTGCTTCTTTACACACTGCAATGTGAATTTTCTTTTTTTTCTATATTCATGACCTCCCATTATTAATAAAGTAAGTAATTGACAATGCATCTCCTATAATTTGTATGCTTGTTATAGAAATGCTTATAAATATATCTGCTATCTACTGTATAATTATCACTGGAAAGCCACATTTCCCGGATAAACCGTTTATAGATACACCTCCATTCATTAGAGATATAGAACCCTTACCTCTCGATCTCACCAGAAGGTTCCCACAGGTAGATCACCATAGAGCCTGATAGCTGGTCAGTGACAATGTGGGTGTTTGAAGAGGGTTTTAATTTTAACCTTTCATTTAGACAACTTAGATCTCTTCTGAGGAAGCTATCCTAGATCTCTTTGTGCAGTATAGCGTCTCCCCCTGGCTGGCAATCATTGTCTCATGGGGGTGAGGATGGAGGGGGGTGGGAACAGATGCAGAAACAACAGTCTGCTATAGCAGAGTAAATGAGGTGTGGGACATTTGGACTTTGCTATGTTTTGGCTATTACAAGTCATGCTGCTGTAATCATTCCTTACATGTCTGCTGGTATGGATTTCTGCTGAGTTTATATCTAGAAGTAGAATTTCTGGGCAATGGAATGTGTATGTGTTGAGTTTTAGAAGATCCTGCCGTTTTTAAATTCATTGTACCCATTTAAATGCACTGATGATTCCGGTTGTTCCTTATCCTTGTAACATCTGATATTTTTCTACTTTTTTCATTTTTTGCCATTCTAGTGCTTATATCTCTTTATTATTTCAATTGCAATTCCCTGATAGCTAGTGATACTGAGTACCTTTTCAAATGCTTACTAATCATTTGGATATCATCTTTTCTGAAATACTTAAATAAGTCTTCTGACGGTTACTTAAAACTTGGGCTTTTGGAATTTTTCTCAATGTTTTGTAGGAGTTCTGTATGGATCTTTATGGATGAAATGAAACCCTGTGTCACACATACGGTTTGTGAATGTCTTCTTATCTGGGGCTTGTCTTTTCACTCTCTTACTGGTGTTCTTTTGATGAGCAGATTTCCGAATTTTATGAAGTTTTATTTTATGAAGCTAATTTTTCAGTCTTTTCCTTCATAGTAACTTCCGCACTGTGTAAGAAAATATTCCCACCCTGAATGTCATAAAGATATTCTCTTAAATTCATTTTAGAAGTTAATTACCTTCCTTCCTGCCTGCATGTTTACCTTTCTTCCCTTCCTTCCTTCCTTTCCTCCAATCCTTCCTTCCTTCATTTCTTCCTTTGTTCCTTCCTGCCTTTCTTCCTCCCTTCCTCCCACCCTCCCCTCCTTCCTTCCTTCCTTCCCTCCCTCCTTCCTTCCTTCCCTCCTTCCCTTCTTTTTTTTTTTTAATTTCCATTTAGGTTTGCGATCCATTTAGAATTGATTTTTATGTGTTTGTTTTTTTTTTTTAATTTCATTTTGGAAGTCTATTTTCTGTAGCTGTAGGATTCTAGTCGGCAGTTTTTTCTTTCAACACTTTAAAAATGTCATTTCATTGTCTCCTCGACAATACATAATTACCGTTGAAAAGTCAGCCATTAGTCTTATTATTGCTCTTTGAAGGTAATGAGCTATGTCTCTGAGACTTGAGTCTCAGCAGTTTTCCTATGATGCACCTGGTGTGGTTTTCTTCATATTTATACTCCTTGACATTGGTAGAGCCTCTAAAATCTTTATGCCACTATTGTTTTATGTCATTTGTCAGTTTTGCAAAATTCACAGCCAGTCTGTCTTCACATATTGCTTCTGACCCATTATTTCTCCCCTCTCCTTCTGACACTAATACTTGTCAGGTTGGTGGGGTTTTTATTTGGTTTTGTTTTTGTTTTTTTACAGTGTCTTGTTTCTTGCAGCTTTCTCTCTTACTTGCCATTCCTTGTTTCTCTTTGTGATTTCAGTGCAGATATTTTCTATTGATCCACTTTCCTTTCACTAATTCTTCCTCGCACCCTATTTAATATATTGTTTAACCCATTTATGAAAATTTTAACTTAGATTATTATATTTTCATTTTTGTAATTCTCATTCGATTTTTCTTATAGATTATGTTATCTGGTGAAACTCACTATCTTGCCACCTATTTACTTAAATAATAATCACTGATATTCTAAAACTCATGTCTGATAACTCTGATTTCTATTCACCTAAGAGTTTCAGTGTTTCTGTTTTTGTTTTTTTAACTTCATTTATTTTTTCATCATTTGGTCTTCTTGCATATTTGGATCTTCTGCTTTTTCCTCCCTCTTTGTTCTTGGTTATTTGCTTTTCTTGCTTGCCTGGGTTGTTTTGTTTTTTAAAGTAAAATTGTTGTCTACTGGTAACATATACACTTGATCCACCATAAGTGGAAATTGAAGTGTGTAACTACAATCCTCATTCTACTTCCCTTAGCCTTCTTTCCTTTATATTTTTGTGTTGTGAGTCAGATGCAAGTTTACTTTATTCCACAAACTCTAAGACACATATCAAGTTCCATGAATTAGCTCCTTTCTCTTTCTCTTTGAAGTGATGTAGGTGGAACATCTCTCCATTTCCTTTTGTGGGTAAAGAAGGAAAATGTCACAACTCTTCAATAATATTTTACAATATGATTTTCTCTTCAATCTCTGGTCTCCTTCCTAGTCTTAATAAACACATTTGCAAATAGTTTAGCACCTCATTTCAGAATAAAAGCATCTGGCTATTGTCTTGTGGCCTCAGGTGAAACAGACAAAAAATATTCTTTTTAATAATGTTTTGCAAATTTGAGACAATGTCATCCCTTTTGCTGATATAAAAACTATTGTTGGGGTGCCTGGGTGGCACAGTTGGTTAAGTGACCGACTCTTGGTTTTGGCTCAGGTCGTGATCTCAGGGTTTTGGGATCAAGCTCCATGTCGGGCTCTACGGTCAGCACAGAATCTGCTTGAGTTTCTCTCCCTCCCCCCATTCTCTCTCTCTCTTTCAAATAAATAAGTAAATCTTTAAAAAATATTAATATCTATTTAAAATGTTTTATTTTTAATCATCTAAAATTGTGATGAATCCCTAAAAAATGTGAAAACTATTGGTCTGTGTATGCCAATGAACTAGTTAGCTCATGGGTACTAGAAGTTTGAGAAACAGTGTCCTGAATTTGTCGTCATTGAACATAATCATATAATCTATCCACTAAGAACATAACTGATTTCGAATGTGTTGAATTTGAGGTATCTGCAGAACGCCAATATCCAATCCCAACAGGCAGTTAGAATTGGGTCTAGAACTCAGATTTTAAGATACCGTCAATATATAGAAGTCATAGAAATGGCTGAGACACTAGGGTAAAGATGTAAATGACAAGACAACAGAAGCCAGAACATGAAAAGCTCAGGGGAAAATGAGCTGATGCTCCTAAGACTTTATATATGATGAAGAAGAGATTCCCTTTACTCTGCTGTACACGTACAAATTATTTTACCTTGTGTACCCTTATCACTCTTGTTGTAATCCCTAATTCCATGGCCAAGACTAAATATATATATTTCTAGCTACCGTTGACCCTTGAATAATGTGGGGTGAGCGACACCAACCTCCTGAGCAGTTGCAAATCCACATATAATTGTCGTCTCCCCTGAAACTTAACTACTAATAGCCTACTATTGACTGGAAGCCTTACTAATCAATAACATAAACAGTCAATCAACACAAATTTTGTATGTTATATGTATTATATATTGTATTCTTATAATAAAGTAAGTTAGAAGAAGGAAGAGAAAATACATTTATAATAATGTACTGTATTTATTGGGGGAAAAAAACCTGCATGTGGGTGGACCCACGCAGTTCTAACTTGTGTTGTTCAAGGGTCGATTGTGCTTCTAAATCTACCTACTCAAAGCCAAGTAGGAAATGAACAGAGAAGAGTATGAGATTGCTTATATCCATTTGTGTGTGTGTATGAGTCTATGTGTGTGAGAAGTAGACCTGACCCTGTGAATCCTGATAATGACTACTTGGGGATAGAATGATGATGATGATGATTATGGAATAAAATACCATTTTAGCTAAACTAAGCTTTTCTCTTTTCCTACAGAGACAACGTTCCACATTCCCTTTTGCCATCAACCTTGTTGATATCTCACATATCTTAAACTATCACCATTTTGACATTCTAGCACTGCTACATGCCGTTAGCATCCTGTTCCATAGCACTCTTGGAGAATCTTGACTGCCCCGTGAATTGACCCAGCAATTATGGCCAAATGCTTTAGGAATGCTCCTGTACATTATAAACACATCAATGGGCATGTTGATGTAATAATGATAATGATGAAATTACACTTTCTCACTTTCTGTAGCTTCCAGAAAGTCACTCACAGGGGGATGCTTCCTAAGCTAAAATAAAACTCCTTGCTCACCAGTCCCTGCAATGTCTGGGGCCTTGGGAGCTGGAGGGATTAGAGCCCAATGGGTAATAACTTTGCCTTGGTCTTTGTTTCTGCTAATTCAGTGAGAGGCACAAGCAAAGTATCATTAGAATCCTCCAAGATTCTTACAACCATTGAATTTACATAAATTATTAACGTCAGAGAATTCCTTTTTCCGCAGATGAAGTTTCCCTTACTAAAGATTGAGTTGATCACTTGCATGGACTTGAAGGATTATAATGCAGAAATAGAGAAAAACAGAGTCGAAATCGCTGTCTCTACCTCCCACTACCAGAAATCACCATTAAGGTGATGCTCCCACTCCTGAAAACTGACACCTTGACTTCTCTCTGATGACATCATTACCACTCAAGCATGGCTAACATTTGGGTAGTGTCTGTCGGTTCAGTGTGTGTTGGCCGTTTGGGTAAAGAGGAGGTCAGATCCAGAAAGAATACTCCTTTTTGCTAGAGACTGATATATTTTGCAAAGTGTGTAGGGGTTTTCACTGGAGATTTATCCTAAAGTTTCATAATTTTAGTAAACAATATTGTTTTCTTTATTCTTAATACTGCTCATAGTTCTTCCCCACTATGTACTCGACTGTTGTCAATGGTAAAAAACACACTATGGTTACCCTAACATTAGACATATTCATGGACCCACCAAGGATCTTTTGATTTAATTCCACATTTTCAGCTTTGATATTGTTACCTAGGGCAGGACTCCAAATCTCTCTGGATTGTATTATTTTTCTCTTCTGTAAAATAGAAGAGTGAGAAAGCAGGAGAGCAAAGAGAAAAATTCTGGCTTTTTTCTTTCACACATTCTTTCATCAAACATTTAATGAGGGAGCAAGAGGTATATGAGTGAGAGAGATAAGCCTACCAAAAATATCATAGTAGAGTAGAAGAGAGAAGCCGATGAACAATGCGTGCTTATGTAGTATGGCAAATGCTGCAGTAGGGCTATTACAATATGCTAGAAGATCACGCTTTGAGGAATAAATTCTGCTTAGGAAAACATTTGGGAGCGTGTCCCCAAAGAAGATGTCAATTAAGTTGGGGTTTGAATAATGATTATGTTTTTATCCAGCATGGTTGCAGGAAAGCAAATTCCAGACAGAGGAAAGGAATAAGCAAAGATTTATGCAAGCTTAGGGAATGATGGGCACTCAGATTTTACTAGATAGCATGTATGGATGATGGGGAGTGGCAGTGGATGGAATGTGGAAGAATGTGGTACAAAATCACTAGAGGCATTGAATGCCATGCTAAAGAATTTAAGAAAATGAGAAAGTAAGTCATTGTTCTTCCTAGTTTTGAAAACAATATGACAGGTCTAAATCATGGAAACCAAGGTAATTCCTTAAAAGTGATAATTCTTGGTTGGATGATTTCTTAATAAAAAATAAATAAGAAGAAGCATATACCACATTGTCTCTCTTTAGTGCACTGTGGACTCCTAGAGTAAGTCTCTCCTTTCAAGTGTTTGCTTCATCTGTTAATGTTTACTTTGGTTACTGGTATTTGGATCAGCTCTTGAACTATCCTGGCATTGATTCATCTTTCCAGACAGCTGCTCCTTTGAAACGTCATTGCAAGAGCTGCTTCCCTACTTATCCAACAGAGTGTATACTTGTCAATCAAAACATAAATAGCACCCAAGCAACCTGCATGTCCAGAGGCTGGAGGAGAGACAGGGCTGCCTTCCCACTGAAGTTCTGCCAAGTTTAGAAAGACCAGCTTCTTCGTAAGCCCTCTGAAATTGTAGAAAGGGACCCCAACACGAAAACTTGCTTTTGCCGTCAGTCTTTTATACACATCTTTTACTATTCCAATAAGAAGTTTCTAAAGGGCTTCCTAAGACTACAAAATTACTACACTGCAGTGTTATACCTGCTTTAGGGACCACTGCATATGCTTTTCCATTTCCTCCTTCTTCTGTATTAGCGTTAGAATTTTTTGCTTTTCTCCTAGAACTCTAAACCCTCAAATGCTCAGGCCTGAAGTTTCTTATTATTCAAATCACTGAATCCCCTTTTTAGCGACCTACAATAATGAAGGCCTCATGGGGCCTGAGGGATGACCTGTGAGGATAATCAGGGAGTGCTTTCCATTGACAATGTCTGAATCGGACCTGTCTTGCATGCCAACAGGGAGACCGATCCTAGGAATCTACACAAAAGCCCCAGGAGGGCTTGTGATGGTCCACTCACATTTCTTACAATGCCTGGAAGTTTGTGAGTATGGCTTTTCTTTGTCTCATACTCACTCCCCCTTTCCAGAGTGACTGGCCAGCAGACGGAGAGCTTTGGCAAAGTGGGAGAGATGGAGTGCCACCGCGAACAGAGTTTCTGGGTTGTATTTGTTTTCCTGTCAGGTGTTGCTGGGAGATCCATCCCCTTCAAAGAGCTGCCAACTATGTGAACTCCAACAATTTGATAGGGCAAAGTAGTCATTGGCAAATGCAGCACAACAAATTGTTGGCTAATAGCGAAAGCTGGAGATGCCTCTGCTAATGAATCCAGCAAAGCCTTCTGTCAACTAGGTGAAGAGTCTCATCTAAATCCTGAGAAGCCGGACCTGGAGCGGGGATAGCGAGTCCAGGGAAATTGCAGAAAACAGAGGATTTGTTTCCATCATTAATTGTCTTTTGGAAAGGAAACTCAGGCTTAGGGTTGATTATGAAAAACAGTGATATGATTGGATGCTCAGAAACCCTAGCACTTTCAGAAATAGTAGAGGAAAAAAAAAATATGGTAGCATCTGCCCATAGAATTTCAGTCTTTCTTCATCAGTTTCTTTGACGAAGAAGAAAAGATGTCACAATAACTTAGATGTGTCATTCCTTGGTTCTCTTTTACAGAAATGAGATGAAGTAGGAGCTGGATGCTGATAATGTCAGTTCTCAGGATGCATTGCTGCTGTTAGATTAACTACAGACTTTTTCATGTGTTTTTGGGTATATAATATCACGGTACTGTGTTCAAATTCTGCTGTGTTCAAATTTGTTGACATGTATTCACATACATATAGGTCAGGATTCTGTTGAACATCTACTCACAGAAAATATTGTTAGTTCCTGCTTGTTAGGGAAATGCCTCATCTTTTATTAATTTACTCATTTTTGCATCAGTAAATATTTCTCAAGCATTCGCCATGTGCCTGGCACTGTTTTAGGTGCTCAGGATATAGCTGTGAACAAAACAAAATAAAAATTCCTACCACCATGTAGCTTATATTCTAGTGGGAGAAGACAGATGACAAACAAATATATAGGTAAATATATAGTATGTTGATAGTAATATGTGTTAAGGAAGAAATTAAAGCAGGAAAAGGGGACGGGGTGTTGCAATTTTAAATAGGGTAGGCAGAGAAGACGTTTGTCACCAGGAGTCATTTGCACAAAGACTTGAGGGGAGTGACGAGGCTGGCCATGTTGGGTAAGAATATTCTTTTTTTTTTTTTTTAAGATTTTATTTATTTATTTGACAGACAGAGACAGCCAGCGAGAGAGGGAACACAAGCAGGGGGAGTGGGAGAGGAAGAAGCAGGCTCCCAGCGTAGGAGCCTGATGCGGGGCTCGATCCCAGAACGCCAGGATCATGCCCTGAGCCGAAGGCAGATGCTTAACGACTGAGCCACCCAGGCGCCCCTGGGTAAGAATATTCTTGGCAGAGGGAATTACAAGCCTTAAGCCTGGAGCGTGCCTAGCAAAATTTGAGCAAAAGCAAGAAGGCTGGCATGGCTGCAGTGATGTGAACAAGACGGAGAGTGGTTGCTCTTGAGATGAAATCAGAAGGTTCCCTGAGAAGGGTGAGCCACTGCTAGAACCTGGCATGGGCTTGGTAGCCATTCACAGGGACTTTGGTTTTTATGTAAGGTAGTGGGAAGTAATGGAGGACATGACAAATTGTGTTTTAAAGAAATCATTCAGGCTGTAGGGCATCGAATGAAGGAGATGCATGATAAAGTTATTGCCAAGAATCTAGGTGAGAGATGATGGAGGAATGGCTTGTGTTCAAAGGGGTGAAGGTGGAGAGATGGAGTTGGATCTGGAGATATTTTGAAGATGGATCAGTAAGCTGTTGGAGTAGGCTAACCCTAGGGAGGCAGAGCTTTGGAAAGGCTAAGGGCACTTCCCCAAAGGGACGTCAGCAGTCAACACTTCTGGGGAGAATGAGTTGTTGGTCATTTCCGGGGTATCTGGACCAGTATCCACCACATCTGTATCTATACCTTCCAGTGAGGTAACCAGAGTTATGACTGTTAGTCCCATCGTACAGAGAAGAAAACTAAAGCTTAAAGAGATTAAAAGTTCACTCAAATTCCCAAGGTTGCAAGTGGCACATCTGAGTCTCAGATTTCTGCCAATTCTTTCTCCTCAACCCCATAACCCGCCTGCCACCTGCTTGCTACAGGTGTTACTAAGTCGAAAACCAGATTCCATTGGCGGTGCTGAAGTACCTGCTCGTAGAGCCAGCTGCTGTGACTAAATCACATGCCCTCACATGTGGTCAACCTGAAGATCTTTGCCCATGAGCATGGACATGGGCTGACACACACTTGTATGTATGATGGGGTCTGCACATCTTCTCTCCTTCAATTCCTTCCTCTATTTCTCCTTCTCTCCCTCCCTCTTTCCCTTCCTTCTTTCCTTTCTTCCCTTGTCGAGCTCATAATAATGCTAATTACATTCCGTGCCCAGAAAAATCCTGAGTGCTCTTTATGCATTTCCCATTTATTACTAAAAGTTTGAAGACGAAAGCCAGTGTAAAAACTGAAGTATGGATCCCTGGAGGGAGATTGGTTTGAGGTGGGGAAGTTCCCCTTTGAACAGGCTCCTGCAGAGATGCCTGGGGGCCATTTAGGATGAAAGGTACAAGGCTTAAGTTCAGAGAAGTCTGCACAGAGACACAGATTTGAGAACTTCCAAATATTCTTTTGTGAAAATGTTTCCTAAAGCTCTGACTGATAATGCATGAGTTGGTTTCCTACTTTACCTCATCCTTCCCGTTGTTTCTGTGTGTGTGTGAGTGAAACAGATAAGGTGAACAAACAAGAATTGCATTTAAGACAAGCATAAATTTATTTTGCTTCTCACTATTCCTTTAAACTTTAATCAGTGGAGGTTTTCTTCCTCAGATGCTGGATGCAGACACTGGCAGATCTCAGCATCTGTTTGTTCTTAGAAAATGTACATCTTAATAATGATTTTGGGTTGCAGGCCTAGTCTCAATTTCAAACACTTAATGTCCAGTCCAAGGCATTATTCAAGAGGTCTGACTTGGTTTAATGTCAAAGCATTGACCTTTTCCTGGACCGACCCAGGTCCACCTGGAAGCAGGAGGAGAGTAAAGGGGTGGGACTTCCTCTCTCCCTAGCATCTGTTTCCTGTGATGGGAGGTGGGGAGGGCAGAGATAAGGAGATAGGGCAGTTCTTACTTTGCTGGGGTCCTTCAGACCCTGGGCCTCGCAGATGGCTATGTCTAGTTCTGTAGGTGGGGCCTATTTTGAGCTCTTTTGGGTTTGGCTCTCTAACCTGAACTGCCTTAAGGAAGAAGGAGTTTCTATTCTGGGTGGCCACTTGTGGCTCCTTCCTTAGCTTGGGGACATTGGTTGGACCCTCATCGTCAACCAGCCTCTTTCTCCAGACATCTTTCCTCTCCAGGCAGCCTTATTGGCTGGAACAGGACCTGAGTACTCACACTGACACCAACTCCCTTTGTCTTGCATGGCCCCTCCCTGGCATGGCATTGAGTTGTGGGCCATGGTACCTCAACTGATGTGGTTTGGAATAGTGCTGGGGTCCGGAGCCAATGGTCAAGAAATAATTCTTGAAACGTCTTTGATGCAAAAAGGTGGTTTTATTAAACATGGGGATAGGACCTGTGGGTGGAAAGGTCTGCACTAGGGTTGTGACTGATTATTTACTTCGGAGTAGGGGGAGGTAAGGACAAAGAAAAGTGTCCAAAAGGTCTTTCATATGCTAAAGAAGACTCAGGCTATTGGAGGCCTGGCTATTGTCAAGCTAAGGTTGGTTTTCCCTCTAGCAAAGCATTAAGACAGTTGGGAGTTTCCTGGAGGAATGTTCTGCTCTGCAATCTCAAGTATTCCTCAGTGGGCTGCAGGTTATAAGGAAATTTACTTTTATTTACATTCCCTCCTGCCTTTGTTTCCCACATCACTATGGAAGGGAAGGTGTTGTTACAGCTCCAGGAAATTGAGTCTATGGGTTTCTGGAAGTTAGGCTGTTGATAAGATTGCTTTCTTCTTGTAAATTTGTAAACCAGTGGAGACTCCTGTCCTGCAGGATGGTGATCTCTATCAGTTAACCATTTCTTTTTTCCTTCTTTTAGTTTTGGGGCAACCAAGAATGCCTGAGGCATGTCAGATCCCACTGGGGAGTCAGGGTTGCAGGGTGTCAGCTTGTACTTTGCCCTCAGCTTGCCTTCTGCTCCCTCATCATCAGTCACAAGAGCAGCGCTTGGCCCCTTCGCTGCTTGCTCAGTTTCCGGGGCTCGATTCAGACCCCACCCTCAGTCCTCTGCAGCTTCTTCAAGGGGGAATGTGGTGCCAGTTCCCACACTTGGCAATTTCAGGGGCTGTAGCCCATGCTCTTCAAGGTGAGGGAGAAGCTGTGTGCTCCTTCCTTGCCTCCTTTCCTTGGTAAAGGTATGATGGGAAATAATCGTCCTTCCATTTCATGTTTCTTCTTCTGTTCCTCAGATCCATGGGTAAAAACACCCTGAAGTGAAAAATAGAAGTGACATTAGGAGGTTGCTTAGGCAACAAGTGTGAGGGAGGTCATGAAACTTCTGGAAGAAGAACCCCTATGATTACCCTCAAAGGAAGGAACCTTGAGACAAGTTGGAGGAAGAGCAAAGGAGTAGGTTTTGTCCCTTTCTCTGGTAGCCATTTCTCTCTTTATCTCAAATATCCTGGGATGAATATTTGGGGGCACTGGCTTCCTGCCGTGTTATGTGCTGTGACATTCCCTAGGCCACGGGGTGCCGTCTGCACCGAGGAGGTAGCCAGCCATGAGGAGAGGGGCACGGGGCTGGGGTGGCCTGAGGTCCTAACTCTAAGAAGGTCCTCCTCATGCGTGTGAATTTTCCTCCTGCATAAATGTTAAGTAAAGGGAAGTAGGTAATTTTGTGGATGGAAAAACCATTCTCAACTGCAAAAAAATCTGCTTATAAGATTCTAAGAATTTCAGATTGCAAGTCAGAAATTTCACACTCAAAATGAAATTGGCGAAAAGCCCGGAACTCGCCATTTTCACTTTAGATACTAAAATCCTCACGTGGATTTACTTAAAGAGTAACCAGGGTGTTAAAAATGTCCTTCAGGCTGAAGATTTATTTACATATGATCCATTGGCATGATTGTTTACTTGCCAAATGAATTCAGAATTGGTTTTGCTATTTTGAAACTGTTCAGGAATCACATATTCATTTATTTCTAGGACATTCTGTGATCAGAAAACATTGAGGTTCTTACAAAGAAGATGTATATAATTAATGATTTGTTGGTATACTTTCACATCTTACATATTCTTTGTAAGAATCAAATATTATAGTGTTTTCCCATAACTGAATGCACTAGAACCTTATTAAGTGGTTAAATCAGTTGAATAGGAGTCTTGGCTTAATCCTCTCCAACTGGATATAGTAATTTCATAGTTGTTGTACTCTTACAGAGAGCTCTAAACTGTGTAGCATAAACTGACACACTGCTGTCAGTTCTCCACGCTCCAGAACATACGTATGCCCACCCATACAACCATGCTCCACACAGGCAATAAGTCTTTTAACAAATACAGTGGGTCCTCATTACTTGTGGATCCTGTATTTGCTTGCCAATTCACCTGCTCACTAAGATTTATTTGCAGCCTCCAAATCTCTATTTGCAGTGTGTTTGCCGTCATTTGCAAACATTTGAGACACTGAGAGGGCAGCTTCCCTGCTGAGGTCAAACAAGGTGATGCCTGGCTTCTTCTTTTAGCTCCCATACTGTGGACAGGTATCCTTTTCACAGGTAGTCAGTGTGCTGTTTATGACCCTTGGTGATCTTGATGTTTAATAGGCCCCCAAATCTGAACTACTGTCTAGCGTTCCCAAGCACGCCGGATGGGCCCTCAGAGAAAAGACCTGTGTTAAATGAGCTTTGTTCAGGCATGAGTTATACGGCTGTTGTCTTCCAGTTCAACATTAATGAATCAACTATATATATTTAATAAGGTGTCTTAAATACATGTAAAACAAGGTTATTTATTGATTGGTTGGTGAAAATGACCAGAGGCTCCTGAGAACCTAATTTGTATTTCTCTTAGGAACAAAGGCTCAGTATTCACTAATTCAGTGTTTAGGATAACTTTCTAGAAAATGACTACTGCAAATAACAAGAAGAAACTGTATCTGGTTTTGAGTGATATATTTGCTTGGGCATTTCATCCCCTTTTGCCTACTGGATTTGATATATTTACTTAGGTAAGTCCAATTACTCATTCAACACATTCTTACTGGGTACGACCTATATGGGTATTGGTGATAAAATGGGGAGTAAAGACAGCCACGGTTGCTGTCTCACAGGCTAGAGGGAAAGACAGGTTACAAACATAGAGGTCAATGTAAAATTACAAAAATGTGATAATGCTGATAAGACAAACATAGGGCATTGGGAGAGCAGAGCGTGTATCCGTGGGACCTGTCATCTGATGGTGTTAGGCCATGGAGTTCAGGCTGAGACCTGAGAGAGGAACACAGTGAGTTAGGTGTGGTGTAGAGGTGTGGGTGAGATCGCCAGGCAGAGCAGGCGGCACCTGCGTAGACTGTCTCAGGAGTGGGCGTGGCTTCTCCAGGGAACCAAGAGCCCCGGAGTGGCTGGAGATGGAGAGTGAGGAGGACCTGGAGTAGGATATGGTGGCAGAGATAGGCAGGGAAGAGTAAAATTGAAGCTTGCAAGATCATTGAAGACTCTGGTTTGTATCTAAACATCCTGGGTAAGTCATTAAAAGGTTTTAGGCATGGATATGGTCAGGTTTGTATTTTTAAGTGATCGCTCTTGCCGTGGAGGAGAGAACAGATTGAGGGAGCTGAGGAGCCCAGGAGGTCGGCTCCTGTAGAAGTTTGTGCATCAGGCGATGGCAACGTGGGGTGGACAGGTGGGGGGAAAGGCAGAAGACGAGGGGTGATGTGAACCATAGAGAAGGCAACACTGCTGGTACCAAAAGCCGACCAATGGATACTGAATGACGTCAGAGGCGGGAGACTAATGGCAGCCAGGCGAGGCTAGCTATGTGAGTGCTGGCATGAGAGCGTGATGAGACGGGATGCTCCCCCGCCCCGAAGGCAGGGAGACTTGTAAGACTCAAAAATAAAAATGACATGTGGGGCTTCAAAGCTCAGCTTCCACATTTACATGTAATTTCCCTCCGGATTTGCTTTATTTGAGTAAAAAGGTTTTCCTGCTTTTGAAAACATGTTTTTAAAATGCATTCAGTGCTGTGTTAATACAACTCCTCCCCAGCCCCCGCTCATGTTTCACAAAACAAACAAATACAGATAGCACACTGCAGCTTTGTGGCAGATTTACTGGCCATTATGAATTATTATGTGATTGAAAATGATAATGCTGTTTTTATACCTTACTTGTCAGGGCATCATTTTATATTACTCTCTGATGTGTTTGTAAGGTACAAATTATGTTTTTTTTGTTTCTTGAAGTTTTTTTGTCCTGTCAATAAAAATTTTTAAGGGTGTTTTAATGTTCTAAAAAGTGTTTTTCTAATTAACGAATGGATGAAAAGAATTCATTCTTTAAAATCTGATGGGATGGGGACACTTAGGTGGCTCAGTCGATTAAGCGTCTGCCTTCTGCTCAGGTCATGATCCCTGGTCCTGGGATTGAACCCCTGTTGGGCTCCCTGCTCAGCAGGGAGTCTGCTTCTGCCTCTCCCTCTGACCCTCCCCCCACTTGTGTGCATGTGCGCGCGCTTTCTCTCTCTCTCTCTCAAATAAAAAAATAAGTAAAATCTTAAAAAAAAAAATCTGACCATTAATGGGTCTATACTTACTTGAGGTAATTTCTATCTCCGAAAAATATAAATTAATATTCTTTGATACTATTTTTTCCCATCAATTCTGTACATTGAATGGATACATAAGAAATGTATTGGATTCTGCCCAAATATGCCTTTCCTTTTTGTGTTACAAAGATCTAGAGAGAGGTCTTTTGTAGAGAAAGTGTTTGTGGCCAACAAGCTGGATAGATAAGCTTACAAGGTGAAAATATTGCTCAAAGTCTGACATTGCCAGTTCCATGTCTATTTCTCTTGCCAACTTATTCATTCAGTTACAGGACCCCAGAAGGCCTTGGAAATACAAACATGAAAGGAACACAGTCTGTGCTTTTCCGAGTCTACTAGAAGAAATGTTCATATAAATGAACCAAACCTGATATTTATCAGGAAAGGTTATTTTAAGCTGCTATGAGAGCACAGAAGAAGAAGAAAGATCAGGAAGGTTTTCTAGAGGAAGAGCCATTGGAAGAGTTAGGATTGGCCAGGCAGATGGGACAACATATGCCAAAGTAGGCAGACATTAAAAGCATGCTGTATTTGGAGAATTGCAAATATTTGGAAGATGGTAATGAATGAGTGAAGAAAGATGAAAATCTCCTATCAGGAGTCTTTTTCATTCCCCAGAGTCTGCCTTTTGGCATGGAGACAGATGTTGGCTATGCAAGGAGAGACACTATGAGTGAAGTATTTGATGTAATTTCTTTTAATTTAAATTAATTAGGTAATGGATAGTGTAGACAAGAAAATAATCCATTTGGATTTTTATAATTAATTTTGAAATCTTATACCTGCTGGGATGTAGATGAAATAATACTGGTTGTCTAAATTTCTTCTGAATTTTTTTCAGGTTTTTGAGTAACCCAAAACAACCTCTATGAACAGGGTTATTCTCCTTTCTTCCTTTTTTCTTCCTTTCTTTTCCAGGTTCAAGCATAATAAAGATCAATATTTATCATCTTTTAGTTTTCAAGGTAAGACTCTGGGGTTTCACAGATGAAAGGAGATCATGTTTAAGCACCCTCCTTCTAAGTTTCTATTTAGATTAATGTCAATTCATTCCTGCAATCTAAGAATTAAAAGGTTTCCTCAATCATATTTTGTTGCTATTTTTAAAAAAATGAAAACTGATTCCAAATTCTCTCAGATACATTCTCTATTTCAGAACTATCTGCCAGTAGAAAATTATTCAGCCCCCAAATTTTTAAAATCAAGCTTTTAATAGAGAGCATGTAAACAGCTTACTTTAAGCAGAATATTTCACAGGAAGCAATGCTGAGTATTAGATGAACCATTTAATATAACCATTTAATCACCTACCCTGATTATAAAATTTTAAAGATCTTAAAATAGATTTCAAGCCTAAGTCTTCTCACATAAATGAAAACAACATTCTATTATCTCCAGGTTTATTATTCTAAAAGGTTTTAGGTTTTTCTTTCCAAATTGGATTCAGATCAAACTCCTAAATAAATGAAACATCTTTTTCCTCTTCTTGAAGCTGTCCTGACTCTAAAGGCCTTCGTTTCCTTGGGTTGGAGCTGTTTCAACATCTTGAAGTGAAACGACTAATTAAAGTGTTTTTGTGTTTGGCTCAGAGTCTTTCTTTTTCTCTGGCTGGAGTTCTGTCTTTGGTTACAGCCAATGCAGCGTGTTCACATTGCTAAATTTTGGTGGAAAATACCATTGGTTGGGTAACAACAACAATAAAAATATGAATGAAGCATTTGACAATTGATTATCTACCTTTCTGTGCCTGAAACCAAGTAAGGGATGTGCCAAGAAGCCATCACACTATCACCTCTTTCTTATAATTTCATACCCATCAGGCCCAGTGGCAAAATATTTTCTTTATGTGACTATCAACTTTATGTAGCACCTTCTGTCCTATGTTTATGAGTGCTTATTGATTTTAGAAAAAAAAATCTTATTTTATCAATGTTTTTTGAGAGCCTCTATTGCCAGATTTTGAGGATATCATACACTTTGATATTATTTCTTGTTTATTACTTGCCCTCCCCACTAGATTGCAAGCTCTTTTCGGAAGACCAGTGACTTTCTTGCTCCCTACTGAATCCCTCCTATGGGACACAGTGTCTGAACATGGTTAAGTACTAAAGGAATTGTTAACTGACTAAATGAATGGATGGGCTGAAAAGACATAACGCCTGTGTTCAAAAAGAACATAGACAAATGGGGACAGAGAAGCAAACCAACAGAGGCATTCATTAAAAAAAAACAAAAACAGAAACTATAGAGAACCAATGATGGACCAGTTCCCATGTGTTTAGGTGGGGTAGGGGATGCCAGGAAAAAATTTACAAAGGAGATGGTGTCTCAACAGTAATGTGAGTAAATAAGAGCTCCCTAGTGGACCTGGACAAAGAGAGAAGGGACTATGTGGCAAGCCAGGGAAAGCACACTGACAAGACATGCATACTTTATGACTGTGTTCAATTTGAGGTATTTGGGGATGAAGAGGCAGAGATTCCCAGTGGGTTTGGAGCTCAAGATAAAGTCTCTTAATGTAAGCTCCTTGCATAATCATATGATTGATTGATTGATTGATTGATTGATCTCTTTTTCCAAATACAGTGTTGGGGTACCCTGTGAACACCAAATAAATAATAGATAATTTGTAGAGGATCAGATTTAGCTTAAAAGACACCTATGCATAATTGTGGAATAGGATTGAAAACTATACAGTTGGGAGAATACAATAGTTTTTTTACAAAGGTCTTTAAAATACATTTGTCCATTTGAGAAGCATCCTCTCATTCCTACACACAGGAGGCATCATTACTTCCAACAATTTATTTTGTATGGGTCATGCCAGATATTAGTAGAGAAGATCTTCGGGATGTTACTGTCCTCATTTTCTAAGAACTTACAATATAATGTGTAATTTCCCATATTAAACATAAAAGGACACAAATAAACAAGAAAACAACATGGGAAACAAGTCTACTATAATGGGCTTCACAATGTTAAAGACAATGAAAAGTGAAGAATAGAAGAAACTCAGATACTTTGAGTCCAATCCTGACTAATTAGCACAGAAAGTGCCATTGCTTTGTGCATGAGGACCCATGGGAAAAAGGATCATGGAGCCTCAGGAGCTTTCTGTTCGAGAAGATGATTTGGGGACACATACACAGGCAATGACTGAGTTTGGAAAAGTGGGGAGGTGGGAACTGGGTGGCCAGCTGAGTGTTGAAGGAGGGCTAGAATGTATTCATGACCAAAAGAAGTTAAGTAATCTGGGGCTCTGAAAGACAAATGCTTGAAACCCAAGAAAAGGAATCTGGACATTATCTTTTATGTGAAAGGCATTATAAATATTTGGTAGATATCTCCTTTCTCTGAGAAAAGAACATTGTAATGGTCAAAAATGTTAGAGCTCTGCAGGCAAACTTCTGGGGTTATAAATCCATCTATCTAATCAAATCCTGACTTTGAGATGGCATTATTCTAAAATAGCTTTCTCAGGTAGGGTCTTTCTACATGATAGAGTATGACAGTATCTACTTGGAAATTCCCCTCCTTGGGTATTGGGCTGAGCAGATGTATATTTATTTCAACATGGGCATTCTGAGATCTCTTTATGCGGGAGCCTTGAAAGTTGGCCTCCTTTGGTTATGTTTTAGCCAATGAATCCAGGAAGTGTGGGAACTAAGAGTCCTGTTCCAGTGACCTGTAGAATATGTGCCATGTTTGTCTTCTCTGCTGAGATAGTCATCAATTATGTGTGTTCTAAACGCATACTAATCTTTCTTTTAGAAGAAGGTTAAAGGATGTCAGGAATATACCTCTGTGCTCCAGCTTATTAAGGAGAATGAAAAGTCCCCAGAGAAGTTGAAAAGAAAATAATTGAGGAAGCATGCAAAAAATAAAAATACATTCTAAAGAAGTACAAGGGAGTACCAGGAAAATCAATACTAGTGTTGAGAGGTACAGGAGTGAATGAATGTGACATTGGGAGAAAAAGCCAAGGGAAAAAAAAATATCACTATTATAGCATGACTTAAAACTCTGCTTGAAGAGGAAACAATGTGCTATTTTTCTAGGAATGTTAAGAAGAATTTCTAAGTATTAGCCAGTGAGCAGAATCCTGCTAGGACCTCAGGAGGAAGTGACCCACATTCACTCTCTCCCCACCCAAACACACACACACACACACACACACACACACACACTGTTGGGTGATGGTTGATGACTCCATACCAAGAAATGTGTAGGTCATAAGATGGGAATGAAAAGCTGCCTAAACCCAATGTCCCTCCTATTTTCAGCTACCCAGTGCATTTGCTTTCGGCGTACCTAGCTGGGAATGCATGTTCCTGAGTAAAGGAACGTAAGATGTATTTCTAGTGACTTGGAAGATCTGAATGGAAAGCTAAATGGACTTCTAAGCATAGTACGTTATTTCTTCTTCTGAAGTCATGACTTTGAGGGGAGAAAAAGGTACAGGGCATAATTGGATGGTAGGATATAAGTAAGAAAATAAAAGAATTAGGTCTTCTGGTGTGTGGCTTATGAGAAGAAAATGATAAGTAGCAGATTACATTCCAAGAGAATTGGGAAGAAAAGGTTGTTGAGGAAAGTAACTGACTGAATCTCTTGAGAGCAAAGACCATATTTTATTTGTCTATGCATTTCCAGCATCTAGTACAGTGCTTTGCATATAGCAGGGACTTAAAACAAAGAAGCTTTAAATTAAGAAATAGAAAGAAAGTGCTAAGCAAACGACACCATAAATCACAATTCTATAAATGAGAATAGGTAAGAGCAAAACCAAAAACATAACAAAGACAACAAAACCAAAGGGCGAGAGGTGTCCAGTTAGGCTCACAGCAGGAGCACTGGTCGTGAGCGTAGCTTGTACCTGAACGTGTGTACATGTCAGTGCAGAACAAGGAGTGATTCAAGCAAAAGGAGCTTGAAATGCTAATACAAGGAAGCAGAAATTATCTCCTAGCTATCACTATGTTTCAGTGAACCAAGATAATGGAAGACCACACAGCGTTCCAGGGAAATCCATTTGATATGGCCGGGGGATAATGGGGTAAATCAAAAACATGATTAATTCAAATGAGTAATGAGCGTGTGCAGGAGATATCAAGATATGAAGATGACTAAGACATAATATTTGATATCAAAGACTTCATAATCACAAATGGATATAGATACACAAGTATTTAACTAAAGTAGGAAGTATAGATAAGAACTATAACTGGTAGACCCCGAGGGCCACATACTAGTTTCTTGGAGCTGCTGTAACAACGTCCCACACACTGGGAGGCTTACACAACAGACATTGATTGTCTCACAGCCCTGGAGGCTGGAAGTTCGAGATCAAGGTGTGGGCAGAGTTGGTTCTTCCCAGGGTCCGTGAGGGAGAACCTATTCCCAGCCTCTCTCCCAGGTTCTGGTGGTGTGCTGGCAATCTTTGGTGTCCTTTGGCTTATAGAAGCACCACTGATATCTACCTTCACTTTTCACATGGCAGTATTCCTGTGAATGTGTCTGTATCCAAATTTCTCCTTTTTGTAATGTTACCAGTCTATTCGATTAAGACCCACTCTCATGACTTCATCTTAACGTGATCATCTACAAAGACTTTCTTTCCGAGTAAGGCCACATTCACAGGTCCTGAGGGTTAGGACTTCGATATTCTTTCTGTGAGACACAGTTCAACCCATGATAGCTCATAAGAACTTTGGAATCATTGTGCCATATAGGACAGCACGTCTAGCTCGGTGGAGGGTAGTAATAATAGATTTGAAAAATTGCTTTAAAATACAAAATTAGCATAAATGTGAGAAATAAAATGGTTGGAAATGGGGAGGTCTGCCTATTCAGTTAAGAAATTGGATTTTTAAAATATAATTTGATTTATCAAATTCACTAACCATTAACTGGCCGTACTATGGGCCAGATGCCATGCAAGTCACCGGAGATACAAAATTGACAAAATAGTCACCATCTCCAGAATATCTAATAAATGCTTAATTTTGTTTTGGCTGAAAAAATGTGTCTTTCAGTACGTGGAAAGAATAGTGCAACTGTAGGAGTGTGGATTCAATGCCTATTGCTTGGAAATAAGAAAAGAAATTACTTCTGATTATATGGAGAACTTAGTAGAAAATGACCAAATCATTGCAAGATGATTATGAGAGAAGGCATGGCAGGTGTAATCAGACACATCCCCACACTTTCAGAAAGCACATGTTCCAAAGCTCAGGGAAAAAAGAGTTGCAGTTCTATGACCAGAGAGAATCATAGGATATTAGAAGTCTTGTATCATGAGCTGTCCCAGGCTGGGTGAGGCGCCTCACAGCGTTGTCTGGCTCCCTCGCAACCCTGAGATTTGACTTTCATATCCAGCACGGAGGGCATTGCAGACCTTGGGTCCATCCTAGCTTGAATTGTGGATGTGACAAGAATTGTATAGAAAACACATGCACACAAATACAAAATCATATTTGGACCTAATATTCTGAAAGTCTGAGATAAGTTTTTAAGTTTTTAACAAGAACTTAAAAGTGGACATTTAGTTCATTTTCAGGTTTGCAATGCGGGCATGAATACATATTTATATAGAGGCTCAGGGTACTGGTCTGCCTGTTTCTGTAGGATATGTCTGACCCTTTATTGCATCAAGTCTTACTTTAAATCTCTCTTTCACACTGCAGCCAGAGCGAGCCATGTGACATGAGCATCTCTTCAGTGTCTTCCCATTGTCTGGAGACTGTTCCAATACTTTTCATGACTAGTCCCAGCCTCAACGCCCACACTTCATCTCTAGTCACACAGAGCAACGAGCAGAAGTCAATTTTACAACTCTGCTTGTGCTCTTACCATTCCTTTTCTATTTGCACCTGATTCAATCTCACTCACCTTTCAAGATTCCAGAAGCTTCCCTGAATTTCCAGCCTTGTAAAATGCCAAGTCTGACTCCACCGCATCCTTGCTAACTCTAACTTAGCAAAGGCATCAAAACGATCTCTTGATGGTCTCTCCGTGCCTCTGGCAGAATGAACTCTCCTTGAGGACGGGTGCATGGTTTTTCACCCTTGTAACCACACGGTACCAAGTGTACTGTATATGTTGGGCTTAATATATGATGGATTTGAATAACCACAACCATGGAAATAAGCTATCTCTGCGGATGCATCATCAAACACACTGCCAACCAGTAGCTGGAGTGGTGAGACTTGACAGTTTGGGACAGGGCGAGGGTGAGAGGTCAGTATGCCTTCAGAACATTCTGAGAATGAGATGACCTAGGTGGAATCCACTGGAACTTTGTGGCCTAATGGAAAGGCTCGATAAACATTTGCTGAAATTGAATGAAATCAATCATGTATCCATTCACTCCAAAATCTTTTATTCAAAAATTGCAATGTCCCAGAGCTAGCGCTAGAAGAACCAAAAGATGGAGGCTGAGGCAGATATGTAAACAAAGCGTAAGTATGTAACAGGATGAGTGTTGTACTCATTCTCTGCCTAAGTGCTGTCAGGGTGCAGAGGAGGGAGACCCTAACTCTGCTGGAAGGTGTAAGACATGGCGTAGGGGATGTTGGCCTGCTTTCTCTCAGATGCATTTTCTGCTTCTCTGTCCCGCCAGTGAGACTCAGAGAGTAGTATTTCCAAGGCTGCCTTGTCTCCTCGCTCCCAAGGGCCAGTGGGGAGGCCTGGTGGAAAACTGAAGGGCAAGATGAGGGAATAAATCACCGTCTCTCTTCCCATTTCCCTGCTGGGAGACGCATTTTCTCCAGTAGCTGCCGTGGCCTCTGCAGGGCTCCAGGTCCTGCCGGGTGCGCCCACTGCTGTTCCAGCTTCCTCCAGGCAGCCCACCTCCTTGGCTCTGCAAACACCACCTTCTTCCTGAATACTTCTTGCCTTTTCTAGTCTCTTGGACGCCCCCAGGCAGGCTTTTTGGCTTTTCTATTACCTGTGAAATTTGCATTCAATCATAAAGTCATTGAAACACCTCAAGCGCTGTTTCCTGACTCAGCCTTGGCTGATTGAGAAGTTCCCCATGGAAGGGCAGATGTAAAAGCTAGTGGTATGGAGCTGTTTCTGGAGATTTCATTCCTTTTTACACTTAGTATTCTGTTATTGTCTACCTTGGTGGCTGTGGGCAAAATTTTAATTTGCCCTGGACTCAAATTTCTTACTGGAAAAAAAAATGAGAAAAAATGTAACATATTTGGCCATCTTGGAATTCATTCATTCATTCCGGCAAATTTTGTTGGCGCTCTACCCCCTGGAGGTGCCATGCCAGCCCTGAGAACGTATCACGATTAGGGCAGGCATGATCCCTGCTCTAGAGAGCACTAAAAGCCAGTGGGATGAAAGACGCCTGAGCCGCACTCACTTAGAAGATGCTAGCTTTGGTAACAGCTCCTTGTACTCACATTTCCTTTATAAAGCACTCATTACCTCTTCCAAGTCAGCACAGTTGACCCTTGAACAATGCAGGGGTAAAGGTGCTGACCTCCTGCACAGTTGAAAATCTGTGTATAACTTTTGCATTCCCCAAAACTAACTGCTAATAGCCTACCGATGACTGCCCTACCAATAACATGAACAGTCAGTTAACACATATTTTGTATGTTGCATGTGCTATATACTGTGTTCTTACAACAAAATGAGCGAGAGAGAAAAAAAATGTTATTAAGACAGTCATAAGGAAAATACATTCACAGGGCTGTACCATATTTATTGAAAAAAAAAATCCTCGTGTAAGTAGACCTGCACAGTTCAAACCCATGTGGTTCAAGGGCCAACTGTATTAGTAAATGACCACGTTATTGTTTGAGGATCACAAAGCGTGTGGAAATCTCACATTAAAACTAGATGGAGACCGTGGATGTTTTTAGCTCAGCTTTAGAAATGCAACTAAAGGAGTTGTGAAATTTACAGTTTTGAATAACCCCAGAATGATTTGCTGTAACCTTAATCAACAGACCTGCAATTAAGGGAATACATGTACCCTCTTTGTGACTCATTCTCTGAATGAAATGTATTTGGCAAGAACTTCTTTTCAGAAACTGCTTTTGTTCAGGAATGCTTGCCATTCCTTGATATGCTAGGATAGGGTCCTACACATTTAAGAATGAATGATTACCTGAAAGGGATGAGGGATGAACTTAATCAATCCCTTATTCTGTAGGTGGGAGTGTATCAAATTCATCGCATTTTGATCAGGAAAAATCTTATTTTTACATCCTTTTTGAATATAAATTTTAATATCCTCCAGAAACACATTTCAGTGTCAGGAAGTTTTTTCACATTATCTAAATCTCCCAGGCTGTTCTCAGTGAAAATGAAGGACAACTGGCTACAGTCCTCTGTATTATGTATCTGTTCCTTCACTCCTTCATTCAACAAATTTTAACTGAGCATCTACTATTCTTAGTAGTAGAGGCAGGCCCTGGGATCAAATAGCAAGCAAAACCAGACTTGGCCCTGGCCCTTTAATATTACTTTCACAGCCAAAGGATCTTTGCTTCTTATTTTTTTCTTAGATCAATTTTTCCAATCCTTAATTTCTATTCATACCAATCCACTGACATGCCACGTGGTTTTAGGTAAGCCACCAACACTCTAAAATCAGTTTTCTGAATCTGTAAAATGGGGGTGGCTATAGTACTCAGCTCACAGAGTTGTTTTGAGGCTTGAATGACCTAACAGAGACTCAACAGCTTTTCTGAGTCTCGGTTCATTTATTTTTAAAATGGAAATGATATTACATACTTCCCAGAATTGGGCGGAGTATTAAGTGAGCTAATGTATGTGAAAGCAAAGGTAAGTTGTAGGTATTGAATAAATGTTATTTCCTTCCTACATTTTTTTAAAATTAGAACCAGTAAAAGTTACACGAAATCCTGAATATTACAGTTGATTGCCCTCTAAGGTTATCTAACCTTGCATGTGAACATAAAACAGAGAGCCCTATATGATAAAACACAGGTTTTGTGAAGCAGATAATCCATTTCCCTTCCTGACATTCTGATCCCCATTTTGTGTGCTCTTAGGGCAACTCAGATTATAGAACATTTTCAATTACCTAACCAATAGAAGGGAGAAATAGTGAAAATAATCTAATATGACAGATAACCCAAACCATGGATGGATGCAAAAATCATTAATATTCATTTATTTTTAAATGTTTGCTGATCCAATCCACGTTTCTCAAAAATCTTCCAAGCAAAGCCTTATGTTGGGTGCTATTTGTTTCCAGGTAATTGTGGCAACAGATTTATCCTATCAATTGATTAGTTTGGACTTCTATTTAAATTGGTTTACACTCTTTAAACACAGAGTGACTGATATGAGAAGATGGGGCAGCCCAGGGTGCAGTGGTAACAGAAGGGTCAGGCTGAGATTAGACATTCACTCCATCAATAGCCTGTGTGTAATTTCATTTGCAAAATGATGGCTTCCCAGAAAGAAAGAAATTTCCTTATTAATATATATTTTTAGCACTTCGTGAGCAGTACTTTCAGGCTGAGAGAACCCGAAGGACATTTCCATGTGGCTGAGCACTACCNGTACTTTCAGGCTGAGAGAACCCGAAGGACATTTCCGTGTGGCTGAGCACTACCTTCTCTATGCAGGCTGCAGGGATGACCTTCGGTCAGGTGCCTCCAACAGCCTTGGAGAGGGTACGGGGCACCGGATACAGATATTTACACAGCGTGAGCCTACAGGGAGCATCAGGTACTGGAAGGATGATCTGAAGCCTTAGCGGGATCCCCCACTTCTTCACGTGATCTTCTGATCACGTGGAGGATGGCATGGCCAGCCAACTCTGCGAAGGGAACACCAGCTGATAAACAGCACTGCATCACTTCTCTGATTTCTTTCAACTGGCCCTGCTAATTTAAGATGGGAATATCTGTTTGTTGGATTTTAATTTAGGTCTCGTTTGCTGGTGCCCCAAGATGATGTGGGAAATGAAGGGCAGCAAAGCCGGAGCAAGCTCATGAAATATGTTTTGGTCCCCACAGGAAAGCTTCTGAAATCTGTGAAGTGTGTTTTCAGTTGTCAGGGTGCCTTGGGGGTTGGTGTGATCCAGTTCCAATTAGTCAACCTAGCCTGCATTTGGCAGTATCGACACCGTTCTCACCGTTCGGAGGAGTGAGTTCTTGGTGGACAGAGTAAGAGGAGTGATCAAATTTGGAGTTTGAGGGAAGAACATTGTGTAGGCACTTCTGCACCTGTGGTGGGGGTAGAGATGTAATTTACATTTCGGCATAATTATTGAGAAGGTTAGGGATGAATGGATGAATACGTTCATGTGGTATTTACATTCAGCTGAGAATTCAATGTAGAAAGCCTATAATTAGGATATTTGGAAACAAGTAGTTTTGAACATTTTTCTGTTTCACTGGTAAACTATGTGAGGTGGAACAGTTAAGGGTGCCAGAAGTCCCATAAAGTGGACCGAAGACTAAGAAAATATTCGTGTTTTTCTCTCATGCTCACTAATCAAAATATTCCTCTATTTTCTTCTCAAAAATCATCACTGTATCAGGAAACACACACCATGATATCTCCTGAATCCAAATAGGATAAAATGAGATGAGGTTTTTACCTCCTTGTTCAAAAATCCTTCTTTTTTTTTTTTTTTTTTGGTACCAGGAAGAAATAAATATCCACCCACGGAAAATGAAGAGGTGCTAAGAGGAGAATGTAATTACCCACTTCAATCACTCCCACACAAAATGCCTGGCTAAAAGATGGGCAGACAGAGCAGCAGCCTTTTGGCGAAGATTTTAAATAAAAAGAAAGGGGGAAAATTGTTCCCGCAAGAGTTCTGTAGAAAACTGGAGAAAGCTGCTGCATTTTCTCTAGCCTTCTATCTCTTTAAACCAGACCCAAAGACCGTCCAGCTCTTAGTTTAATTAGCCTCTTGTTGGTTTTGAAGGTTGGAGGAAAATGGGGCTCACCTCTACTGCTCTCTCAGCCGAGGAGCAAATTTCCCAAAGAGGAGTAGGATACCTATCAGTTGAGGAAAACAACCACTTACTTCCAAAGAGACCAGAATGTGAATATTTCTTTGTGTTTCCTTTTAGTAGCTTTCACTTCCGCACTGAAGCAAGGTTGCAGAAAGCCCCATTATCACCTCTAGCACCCATGTAAATTCAAACTCTGATTAATGCTACTGTTTTAAAGTTGTGTCCTAATCTCTTCAGCATTTCCAAGTCCTCAAACAGCTTATGAGATTCTTCCCCCTCCGTGAGGCCTTCCTTGATTAATTAAAACATCCACATTATCTAAACTTCCTGGCTGTGAGGAAGAATCCTGGGACTGCGTCTAAATCAATCCTGAGCCGTTGAAAGCACAAGAATGAGAGCCAAGGGGGCAAGGAAGCCAGAGGTCAGTTTTTGAAAAGCAGCCGAGTCACACTTGAACGCAATTTAAAGGCTGTAGTTAGGACTCAAGGCTGGGACTAAGAATTTGGAACTGCAGAATTAAATCAGGAACCTAGGTTTCATGCTTTTTAAGAGGAAAATATCAGGGTATTGACCATGAAAGAGATGGACTCCCCAGGGTCCACAATGGCTGGTTGCTGGCTTCTGGTTGTGGAGGGAGCCTGGTGGAGCCCCACGAGGTTCTCAAACTGCTTTCCTTGCACGAAGTACTAATTAATGTGTTTTCTGTTTTCTTGTGTAACCCAACAAAACCAGGGGCTTCTGTTTTCTTAAGAAGGTCAAGCTGGAGAAGCTCAATTATTGTTAGCAAATAAATAAAAAGGAAATCCATTTCTTACCTGCCTCTATTAAAGAACTTTCAAGGGGATCCGATTCTACATTGGCTGCTCCTTTTCAGTTTTCCCAGACCTTGCAGCCTTTCTCATCACCAACTGCAAACTTCCCTCACTGCTTGGCCGGCCTGAGAGGGCTTTCCTCCCTCTGCTCGCCCTGCTGGAGCCCTTTATAGTGTGTATTGTGAAAGCTCTCAACTATTCTTACAGGTGTCTTCTCCATCTCCTGTTCTGTCCCTCTCAACCCACCACCCAGAGCTTACATCAGAAAGATCTAGAGCCTGGCTCAGGACCAGTCTTGTTAGCAGGCAGGAGGTTGGGGAAGAAGGAAGCAGTCAGTGCTCATTAGTACGTCTTGGCTGGAGCTCAGCTTTTTGTCTTTTATGTTCACCTGCATCGACCTTCTAGTTTTTGATGAGCCCTACTTTTCTGACCCCAGTAAAATAGTCCGTCCAATCACTGGGAACTTTCCAGATTTAAATTCCCAGAGGATCAATATATCCTAAAATATCTAGGCACTTTTGAATCACTTATAGTGTGATGCAAATAAGCAATTCCGTAATCAGAATGACGGTGGAGAAGATTAGGTCCTAAATGACTTAGAGAAAAGTTGAAACACGGGGCTGAATGGCATTGGGTGGGCGTCCAGTTGAGTCAGGGGCATGAAGAGGGACTGAAAACTGGCATATCTATTCAACTTCTTAATGATCATTTCACAGCAACACATTTGCTTTGAGGACATGCATAAGGTAGTGTTGTTATAGAAACATAATTCTGAATCTAGGGAACATTTAGGAGGAAATATTAATAATAGATACCAGTTAGTGAAAACTCCTATATGCTAGGCTCTATTACATACTTCGATAGTTCTTATAACAGACTTAGAACGTAGCTATTTAATCCCATTTTACAGTGGTAGAAAATGAACCTCATTCTGAGGAATTTATCTAAGGTCATGCAATGAATAAATGACAGGACAATAAATTAAACCCATGCTTTCTTCACCATTTCATCTGGATTCACAAATGCACCTACCCATACGCGGCATACATGACTCAGGAGATTCCATGTACAAGATACAGGGCACAGATGTAATGCACAGTGTCTATAGCCCAAGTTATATACCTGCTTACTTATGCCTCCATCTGTTTGTCAGACTAAATAGAACTACTAAGAATAGAAAGAGGCAGTGCACTGGGATTGTTGTGACCAGAAGGATCAAATTCCATCTGAAACAAAACTCGGTCTTACAGGAGGTTTTCAAAAGGACAGAACTGTCAACTGCTTGGTTTATCCTAACATGCTGAAGTTAACTCATTTTTCTTGTACTGTGACTTTTATAACTAAATTTAAGGAAATAGTTTTCCATTTAACTTAAAGATGCCCATGGGGCATATGAACCAGATTTTTAAAGTGGGGGAGAGTAAGAGATAAAAGCAGAGCTTGGAATGCAGGGCTGGGGGGAGAGCAGCCAGGCTCCGTCTTCATTCAATTACGTGTCAATTACAACCACCCCCCTTCAATACTCAACATGGAGCCAGCTCTTGTGTTGCTGGGAAAGAGGATACAAAGTCTCCATCTTCCAGGAGCTCATCTTCTGGTAAGTCAATAATGAATAAATGTGATTACTGCTCAATGTTCTGAAGCCATGGGACCACACAGGAGAGAGCAACTCATTTTGTAGATATAAGGACAGATTGGAAAGGAAGTTCTCTGCTGTCTCAAAGGATGGATAGGCATTTAAAAAATGGAGAACAGGGGCGCCTGGGTGGCTCAGTCTGTTAAACATCTGCCTTTGGTCAGGTCTTGATCCCTGGGGTCCTGGGATTGAGCCCCACATCGGGTTCCCTGCTGAGCAGGGATTCTGCTTCTCCCTCTGCCCTTCCCCCAGCTTGTGCTGTCTCTCTCTCAAATAAAAAAATAAATCTTAAAAAAAATTAATGAAAAACAATATTCTCTCCTCCCTCTGCTCCTCCCCCCAAACCTCTAAATAAATAAATAATAAAGATGGAGATCAAAGGACAGGGCAGGACAGTTCTAGTGGGCGTTTCTGCATGAGCAGAGGTAGGGAGTCGCAGAGAAGCAGGCAGTGCATGCGGAAAAGCAAAGCAGTTAGTTGGTTGAGTACTTGGGGTTGGAGAATAGGTATGGACCAAAGGAAAGCACGTGGGATTAAAAATGCCCTGTTGGAAAGAGATACATACGTGTATTACTTTGGTTCCGGAGGAAAACATGGAAGTTGTTTTTCCAATATTGGAAAGCTGGCACAGCGAGAGGAATATTTTATTCTTTGATAATTGGGCTTAAACGTCTCTCTCACCAGTTGAGGGAGGAGCCTAACATTATTTTCTTATGGCTGCAATAACAAATTACTTAAAGAACAGACATTTATTTTCTTATGGTAGTGAGGACAGACGTCCAAAATGGTTTTAGGGGTCTACCACCAAGATGCCAGCAGGGCTGTTTCCTTCCAGAGGCTCCAGGGAAGAATTGGGTCCTGGCCTCTTCCAGCTTCTCATGGCTGCCAACGTTCCCTGGCTCATGGCTGCATCACTCCAATGTCTGCTCTGTCACATTGCCTTCTCTTCTGCACTCAAATCTCTCTCTCTCTTATAGGGACACTTTTCCTTACCTTTAGGGAAGATCAGGACAGGGTCTCCATCTCCAGATCCTTAATTCAATCTCAGTTGCAAAGTTCTTTTTGCCATATGAGATTATACTCACAAATTCCAGGCATCTGGATATGGATGTCTTTGAGGACAGTTAATCAGCCCACTGCAAGCTTCTTGGCCTCTCGGTTCTCTGGTCCTTCCCAGATGGCCCGTTTGATTCTCTAGACACTCCCAAGATATGTGTGACCCTTGGGCTGAAAATTTCTCTTACAGTGAACTCTACAACCATCTGAGCCACTCTTGGCCATGAGACCTGCGTCTCTTCTGTGGAGGGGAGAATCTGGCTGCATGACCCTTGAATGACAGGGTTTGATGTAAATACCACTGGGCAGGGAATGACAGCTGCTGATGTATCTGATAGCTGAGACATGCCAGCAATGGAAGGATGAGAACACATGGAAGAAGGTGCTAGGACATGTTGAATATCTGGGTGGTGGCTGTTGGCATGGGGCCAGATAAACAAGAGTGCTGGACAGAGAAGGGCCAGCTCTGTGGAAATATTTCTGCAGACACTGAAGTCCCTCTTTCCGGTTTTGCTTTGGAGTCACCTGCTTTTGTTGTTGTTTTTCCACACCCACATCCAATCCGTCATGCTAGCCTGCTGATCCCTGCACATCCCTGTGTCTGTTCTTTTTCCATCTGATCAGTTATATCCGTGCCTAGGCCCTGATCCCCCCGGTTGGCCCATGAAACCCCAAACTCCTCACGTTCAGCGCTCAAGCCTCCCTAGCAGCCACACCAGCCACATTTCTCTCTTCACTGGTCTTGCTGGTCTCTTTGCTGTTTCAGTCCAGATGATGAATCCCTACCATTTTCTCCATGGGCCCTTCTTGTCTACCTTTATCTCAAGGCACAGTTGAGCTCCCTGTTTTGAGATTTGGGAAAACTATCTTGCCTGGTTTTTCTTATGTCACAGTGCTTCTCTTTCTTTTCAGTCATGGCATTTCATGGGTCACATTTTCTGGCTCACCTGCCTTCCCCATCTCAGGGACAGACATGACAGCCCCTAAGCCCATCAACCTTGGCTAAAATACCACTTTCTCCACTAGTTCTGTGGTCAAGTGGAGAGTCAATGGGGCCCAGCCATCCAGCCCCAACAAATGGAAGACCGGGCACTGAATACTTTCACTTTATACCCGATACGGTAGCAGCGAGAATGAATTATATGACACAACAGCTTAGAATAATGTGGAGATGTCGGAAGAACTGAGTAAACATTAGCCGTTGTCATTATCATGATTACTAGTTGATTACCTTAGTTTTGCTTTATAGATCAGTTCTTTCCCATTATTGAGCAGTTGAATTTGTAGATCAGTTCTTTCTAGTTTGTCTATCTTGCCATCCTTTATTGTAGCAAGTCTATGTTGGTGCAGAGTACTTTTGAATATGAGTTCCTCAGATTGATGACGATGTGCTTTGATCACTGTCTAGCACAGGACAAAGCCCCTAAGGACATTTATGAAGAATCACTCAAATATGATAATTCTTTAATAAGAAAGATTCTTAAGAAGAAAGAAACGGCTGATGCCTCACACCAGCTTCATCACATGCTCTAATTGTTACTATGATCCAGGGCCATCAGCATACGGAGACTGTAGAAGGGACAATTTATTATGAGAGATGGGACTGAGTGTTCTACTCTAATAAGTGACTACTTATTCTCTTAACACACACAAACTGCCAGGGGTAAAAGGATGGTTCATATAAACAACTTGAGTTTCCAAAAGTGGTTTCTGTCTTCCTGATCTCATGTGTAAGTTTATCCCCTGATTAGGTAAAACAAACAAACAAACAAACAAAAGAGCTGTTAAGGATTATGTCAGGTGACACTTTTCTTCAAGAACTGAGTGTTCTGATCCAAATCTATCAACGCACAGACCCTCTGCTTCATCTGTGCTCACTGCATAAGAGTGCACTGTATGCACGGCCGAAGAAATACACATCCTTATCTGCGGGAGGGAGCCAGGCATCTCCAAAAGAAAGCCAGCCAGAGGGAAAAGAAGGATTCGGCCTACCTTGCTCACCCTCGCATGGCATGATGCACAATGTCAAGATCACATTTAATGTGTGCCATCGAGTGAATGAGCAAATGAACGGACAAATCCAGGGACGTGGTTCCTCCTTTATCCTCTACTGGGGCAGGTCAAGTTGAGTACTTACTTCTGAGCATCCTCTCCGTGGAAGTCTGCCTTAGGCCTTAAAGCTTCCTTAGAGTAGGGGTAGAACGGGGAGTGTCACAGCTGCTCCATCCTCTGTCTTCAAGCTCCACAGGGGTTAATTTATTATATATTAGCTCATGAAAGCTTTTATTCTAATGTAGTTACTATGCTTTTATGTTCTCCTTAATGTGCAAATTATAAAGATTGCTCAGAATGTGAAAATTGGCCTTTTTTTTCTTTTCCAAAAGGTTTCCATAGAATCAACCTGTCTTAGCAGTGTTATTTAGAAATACGTTTGAGGCATTAA
Source organism: Ailuropoda melanoleuca (assembly GCF_002007445.2). NCBI lineage: Eukaryota > Metazoa > Chordata > Mammalia > Carnivora > Ursidae > Ailuropoda > Ailuropoda melanoleuca. The sequence goes on along the minus strand of NC_048224.1, from coordinate 74,669,014 downwards.
AAAGCCAAGAGAACTAGTTATTCCTTGTTCAGTTTCTGCGACAAAATCCCTACCCATTTTTATTTTTTATTTTTATTTTATTCTTAAGTAAGTTCCATGCCCAGCATGGAGCCCAACGTAGGGCTTGAACTCACGACCCTGAGATCAAAACCTGAGCTGAGATCAGGAGTGGGAGGCTTAGCTAAAAGCCACCCAGAAGCCCCATCCTTACCCATTTTTTAAATGTAAAAAAGAAAACAAAAACAAAACCACATTTCTATGTCATCCCCAAGAACAGATTTTAGACTCACTTCAGGTACAAAGTAGTACCTGGTAGTGGACATTTGTTGGGATTAGCTGCCCAGCAACCATCTAGCTTTTCTCCTTGGAGAGAATCCCATAGACGCTGAAGGGAGGCAGATATTAGCTTTTCCGATCCTTGGCTGCTAGAA